>NC_084734.1:15193466-15205966 GCF_033978785.1 Entelurus aequoreus
ACTAAATACAGAAAAAAACTAAATAACTAACCACATAGATAACCAACTAAGTAAATAACAAACTAAGTACATAACTACATAAATAACTGAATAACTAAATAAATAACTGACAAACTCAATTACTAACTAAATAACTAACTAACTACATAAATAACTGACTAACTGAACTAACTAACTATATGAATAACTGACTAATTAAATAACTGAGTAATTAAATAACTGTCTAACTAAATAACCAACTACATAAATAACTAACTGAATAACTAAATAACTTACTAACTAAATAACTCACTACATAAATAACAGAATAACTATATAACCAACTAACTAAATGACTAACTACATGCATAACCAACTAACTAAATAACTAACATCATACATAACATACTAATAACTAACTAACTAAATAACTAACTACACTAATAACTGACTAACTAAATAACAAACACAATAAACAACTAACCACATAGATAACCTACTAACTAAATAGTTAAATACATAAATAACTAACCACATATATAACTAACTAACTAAATAGTTAACTACATAAATAACTGAATAACTAAATAAATAACTGAATAACTACATAAATAACAGATTAACTAAATAACCAGCTACACAGATAACTAACTAAATAACAAATTTAGTAAATAACTAACTACACAAATAACTGACTAACTAAATAACTAACTACATAGATAACTAAATAACCAACTTAGTAAATAACTAACTACATGCATAACTGACTAACTAAATCACTAACTACATAGATAACTGACTCATTAAATAACTAACTACTTAAATAACTGACTAACTAAAACTAACTACATAGATAACTGACTCACTAAATAACTAACTTACTAAATTACTAACTACATAAATAACTGACTAACTAAATAACTAACTACATAGATAACTGACTCACTAAATAACTAACTACATAAACAATTGACTAACTAACTGACTAAATAAATAAATAAATAAATAACTACATACACAATTGACTAACTAACTAACTGACTAAATAACTAACTGCATAAATAAGTAACTAATGCTGGTGATCACAAAACCTTGTAATGGAGGAAAAAAAACAAATAATGGGAATAAAGTTGTTACATTACAATAAAACTGTCATCTAACAAGAATAAAAGTGTGTCATTTTACACGAATAACTGTGCAATATTCCAGAAAGAAAGAAAGTGAATAGAATGAGAATGAAGTAGAAAAGATGATTAGTAGATCAGTGCAGATGTGCCACAGATGCTGGCGTCTACCCCCCATTCTACTCCCATCACGTGTGCACCCAGGGGGTTGAGGTCAGGGCACCAGAGGGACTGACCCTGCTAGAAAGGCCCCACATGAACATGATGACCGAGGGCCAACTACTTCAGGAATGTGGAATGCAAAGCAAGGAATCTAAAAAAATATTTCTGCCAGACCTGTACTCTGCATGTTTTACAAATGGAATACAACTACGCACTTGTCCAACGTTCGAGATGGCAAATCACACAAAATGACATCACGGTTAGGTGGCTGCACAAGAGGGTTCAGTGGTCCACAATCTTTGTCTCAGCGGGTGGAGGCGGGACTTTGAACGCTGCGGCTTATAAAACGGTGCAGCTAATTTATGGATTTGTATTCGCAGACGGCAACAATGCAAATAGTTTGATAAAAAACAACAAGCATGTACACTGATAAGGTGCTGCAGTGTCCTTATATTTAGCGCTTTCAACCGGAAGTAGAAGTGCCGTGCCGTCTTCTAGCCGTCCATAGCGTTTCTACTCGTACGAATTACTCATTCATCATTCCGAGCGACGTTTGTAAGTTTTACAATATAACTAAAACTGTTTATACCCGCTAAAGCGTCCCGCGTGTTGATGTCTGTAGGCGTGTTTTCACGCATATTTCTATGGGCTATCTTAGTGTAACGAAGATAGCGTTGTTAGCATTAGCTAACTTGCTAGCACGTTGTCAGATTCTGCTGGTGTTGAACCCCCAAGATGCATTTTGCCGTAATGCCCTAAAAAAATAGACCAACATCTGCGGCAAGAACATGCTTTGAGCCAGTGAAAGGTTGTACATTTTGACGAGAAATGTACTTTACAGTCATTTCAAATGCAACTTAAAAAAAAAAGATTTCCTGCCATATAGCCTGGCTAAATGCTGTGTCATATATACCGTTTAATGTTTTGATATACAAACTCCACAGCCATGTACATTAATATAAATGTTGGACAAATGTAATATACATTTCGCACTTTTTTTGGTGATACAGGGCTCAGATTTAACCACAGCAACCGCGGCAACTGCCACGACCGCCCTCGCCATTTGCCGTAATGCCCTAAAAAAATAGACCAACATCTGCGGCAAAAACATGCTTTGAGCCAGAGAAAGGTTGTACATTTTGACAAGAAATGTACTTTACAGTCATTTCAAATGCAACTAAAAAAAAATTATTTCCTGCCATAAAGCCTGGCTAAATGCTGTGTCATATATACCGTTTAATGTTTTGATATACAAACTCCACAGCCATTTACATTAATGTAAATGTTGGACAAATGTAATATACATTTCGCACCTTTTTTGGTGATACAGAGCTCAAATTTAACCACGGCAACCGTCACGACCGCCCTCGCCATTTGCAGTAATGCCCTAAAAAAATAGACCAACATCTGCGGCAAGAACATGCTTTGAGCCAGTGAAAGGTTGTACATTTTGACGAGAAATGTACTTTACAGTCATTTCAAATGCAACTTAAAAAAAAAAAGATTTCCTGCCATATAGCCTAGCTAAATGCTGTGTCATACGGTATATATACTGTGTAATGTTTTGATATACAAAATCCACAGCCATGTACATTAATATAAATGTTGGACAAATTATGGGCTATCTTAATGTAACGAAGATAGCGTTGTTAGGATTAGCTAACTTGCTAGCACGTTGTCAGATTCTGTTGGAGTTGAACCCCCAAGATGCATTTTGCCGTAATGCCCTAAGAAAATAGACCAACATCCGCGGCAAGAACATGCTTTGAGCCAGTGAAAGGTTGTACATTTTGACGAGAAATGTACTTTACAGTCATTTCAAATGCAACTTAAAAAAAAATGATTTCCTGCCATATAGCCTAGTTAAATGCTGTGTCATATATACCGTTTAATGTTTTGATATACAAACTCCACAGCCATGTACATTAATATAAATGTTGGACAAATTATGGGCTATCTTAATGTAACGAAGATAGCGTTGTTAGGATTAGCTAACTTGCTAGCACGTTGTCAGATTCTGTTGGAGTTGAACCCCCAAGATGCATTTTGCCGTAATGCCCTAAAAAAATAGACCAACATCCGCGGCAAGAACATGCTTTGAGCCAGTGAAAAGTTGTACATTTTGACGAGAAATGTACTTTACAGTCATTTCAAATGCAACTTAAAAAAAATGATTTCCTGCCATATAGCCTAGTTAAATGCTGTGTCATATATACCGTTTAATGTTTTGATATACAAACTCCACAGCCATGTACATTAATATAAATGTTGGACAAATTATGGGCTATCTTAATGTAACGAAGATAGCGTTGTTAGGATTAGCTAACTTGCTAGCACGTTGTCAGATTCTGTTGGAGTTGAACCCCCAAGATGCATTTTTCCGTAATGCCCTAAAAAAATAGACCAACATCCGCGGCAAGAACATGCTTTGAGCCAGTGAAAGGTTGTACATTTTGACGAGAAATGTACTTTACAGTCATTTCAAATGCAACTTAAAAAAAAATGATTTCCTGCCATATAGCCTAGTTAAATGCTGTGTCATATATACCGTTTAATGTTTTGATATACAAACTCCACAGCCATGTACATTAATGTAAATGTTGGACAAATGTAATATACATTTCGCATCTTTTTTGGTGATACAGGGCTCAAATTTAACCACGGCAACCGTCACGACCGCCCTCGCCATTTGCCATAATGCCCTAAAAAAATAGACCAACATCTGCGGCAAGAACATGCTTTGAGCCAGTGAAAGGTTGTACATTTTGACGAGAAATGTACTTTATAGTCATTTCAAACGCAACTTAAAAAAAAAAAATTTCCTGCCATATTGCCTGGCTAAATGCTGTGTCATATATACCGTTTAATGTTTTGATATACAAACTCCACAGCCATGTACATTAATATAAATGTTGGACAAATGTAATATACATTTTGCACTTTTTTTGGTGATACAGGGCTCAGATTTAACCACAGCAACCGCGGCAACTGCCACGACCGCCCTCGCCATTTGCCGTAATGCCCTAAAAAAATAGACCAACATCTGCGGCAAAAACATGCTTTGAGCCAGTGAAAGGTTGTACATTTTGACAAGAAATGTACTTTACAGTCATTTCAAATGCAACTAAAAAAAAATTATTTCCTGCCATATAGCCTGGCTAAATGCTGTGTCATATATACCGTTTAATGTTTTGATATACAAACTCCACAGTCATGTACATTAATGTAAATGTTGGACAAATGTAATATACATTTCACACCTTTTTTGGTGATACAGGGCTCAAATTTAACCACGGCAACCGTCACGACCGCCCTCGCCATTTGCCGTTGTTAGCATTAGCTAACTTGCTAGCACGTTGTCAGATTCTGCCGGTGTTGAACCCCCAAGATGCATTTTTCCGTAATGCCCTAAAAAAAAAGACCAACATCTGCGGCAAGAACATGCTTTGAGCCAGTGAAAGGTTGTACATTTTGACGAGAAATATACTTTACAGTAATTTCATATGCAACTTAAAAAAAAAATTATTTCCTGCCATATAGCCTGGCTAAATGCTGTGTCATATATACCGTTTAATGTTTTGATATACAAACTCCACAGCCATGTACATTAATATAAATGTTGGACAAATGTAATATACATTTCGCACCTTTTTTGGTGATACAGGGCTCGAATATAACCACGGCAACTGCCACGACCGCCCTCGCCATTTGCCGTAATGCCATAAAAAAATAGACCAACATCTGCGGCAAAAACATGCTTTGAGCCAGTGAAAGGTTGTACATTTTGACGAGAAATGTACTTTACAGTCATTTCAAATGCAACTTAAAAAAAATGATTTCCTGCCATATAGCCTGGCTAAATGCTGTGTCATACTGCATATATACTGTGTAATGTTTTGATATACGAACTCCACAGCCATGTACATTAATATAAATGTTGGACAAATGTAATATACATTTCGCACCTTTTTTGGTGATACAGGGCTCAAATTTAACCGCAGCAACTGCCACGACCGCCCTCGCCATTTGCCGTAATGCCCTAAAAAAATAGACCAACATCTGCGGCAAGAACATGCTTTGAGCCAGTGAAAGGTTGTACATTTTGACGAGAAATGTACTTTACAGTCATTTCAAATGCAACTTAAAAAAAATATATTTCCTGCCATATAGCCTAGCTAAATGCTGTGTCATATATACCGTTTAATGTTTTGATATACAAACTCCACAGCCATGTACATTAATATAAGTGTTGGACAAATGTAATATACATTTCGCACCTTTTTTGGTGATACAGGGCTCAAATTTAACCACGGCAACCGCGGCAACTGCCACGACCGCCCTCGCCATTTGCCGTAATGCCCTAAAAAAATAGACCAACATCTGCGGCAAGAACATGCTTTGAGCCAGTGAAAGGTTGTACATTTTGACGAGAAATGTACTTTACAGTCATTTCAAATGCAACTTAAAAAAAAAAGATTTCCTGCCATATAGCCTAGCTAAATGCTGTGTCATACTGTATATATACTGTGTAATGTTTTGATATACAAACTCCACAGCCATGTACATTAATATAAATGTTGGACAAATTATGGGCTATCTTAATGTAACAAAGATAGCGTTGTTAGCATTAGCTAACTTGCTAGCACGTTGTCAGATTCTGCTGGTGTTGAACCCCCAAGATGCATTTTGCCGTAATGCCCTAAAAAAATAGACCAACATCTGCGGCAAGAACCTGCTTTGAGCCAGTGAAAGGTTGTACATTTTGACAAGAAATGTACTTTACAGTCATTTCAAATGCAACTAAAAAAAAATTATTTCCTGCCATATAGCCTAGCTAAATGCTGTGTCATATATACCGTTTAATGTTTTGATATACAAACTCCACAGCCATGTACATTAATATAAATGTTGGACAAATGTAATATACATTTCGCACCTTTTTTGGTGATACAGGGCTCAAATTTAACCACGGCAACCGCGGCAACTTCCATGACCGCCCTCGCCATTTGCCGTAATGCCCTAAAAAAATAGACCAACATCTCCGGCAAGAACATGCTTTGAGCCAGTGAAAGGTTGTACATTTTGACGAGAAATGTACTTTACAGTCATTTCAAATACAACTTTTAAAAAAATGATTTCCTGCCATATAGCCTAGCTAAATGCTGTGTCATATATACTGTGTAATGTTTTGATATACAAACTCCACAGCCATGTACATTAATATAAATGTTGGACAAATGTAATATACATTTCGCACTTTTTTTGGTGATACAGGGCTTGAATTTAACCGCGGCAACTGCCACGACCGCCCTCGTCATTTGCTGTAATGCACTAAAAAAATAGACCAACATCTGCGGCAAGAACATGCCTTGACCGCCCTTGACTTTGTACTTGTTAATGGACTAGGGATGTAACAATCAACGGTATAATGATAATTTGCGAAAAAATTCCAGATGGTTAGTAATACCGTTTTATTTTTTTCATTGCCGAAACCCCGTCATTTATTAATGCATTTTAGGCAACACGAAGTGAAAATCATGGCGGACTAACTACACGGACTTTGCTGCGGAGATTTTTCCTCGGAGTAAACGGAGCCAAGCGCTTGGTTTAAAATAATTTTCCCTCGCTTCCTGTCGTGCGTTTAAGAGCGCATTGCTGTGTTTAGATGGAGACAGGTGTGGACAATATGGGAGACACTTGTCCCCACACTAAAAGTTTAGAGCCAAGGAGAAAACAATTTGATGTTGCTTTTATTTTCTCAAAACAGCGTCCATCAGCTGCTGTGACGGAAAATTAATGAGGTGAGGAAACATGCAGCAGGTGATGTGTCGTGAACGTTGTCACAACTTCTATTATAAAGTCTTTACTTTGTTGACTCACTCCTCCTTTATTCAACTGCAAACTGTTTTGGTGTTCAAATAACATCAATACTAGCTCAAATGTTTTGTCATCTCATCGAATTGAAGGAAGGCTGTGAAGATTGTGTATTCGATGTGCGAGGTGTCACTCCTGTTTTGTTTTTGTTGGCCAAACTGTTGCACTGAACTACATGGTGTTGTTGGAGAAGAACACATCTTGTTTATTAGACTTCATCTTCATTAGCCAAACTGCTTTGTGTTTTATTTTGACATCAAAAAGTAAACACCATGTATTTTTTTTACATTACTTGTGGTTTTTTCATGTCACATTTACCAGTTGCAGGGAAAACAGGAACCAGGAAACAGGCAACGGGAAACATTCATCGAGCCCTGACTGGAGGGCGAGGCAGGCATAAATAGCAGCCAGCTGATTGACAACAGGTGTGGACAGGCTGCCAATCAGCGGCAGGTGAAGGGAAACAGCGCCCAGGGAGACAAGCAGGAAATAAGAGCCCCGATAGGAAATAAACAGCAACTAAGGACACACAACCAGATACTTTTTATAATAAAGGGAACCACAAAAAAATGTCATTATTGGCTTTATTTGAACAAAAAATCTTAGGGTACATGAAACATATGTTTATTATTGTAATTTAGTCCTTAAATAAAATAGTGAACATACTAGACAACTTGTCTTTTAGTAGTAAGTAAACAAACAAAGACTCCTAATTAGTCTGCTGACATATGCAGTAACATATTGTGTCATTTATCTACCTATTATTTTATACACATTATGAGGGACAAACTGTAAAAATGATTATTAATCTACTTGTTTATTTACTGTTAATATCTGCTTATTTTCTGTTTTAACATGTTCTATCTACACTTCTGTTAAAATGTAATAATCACTTATTCTTCTCTTGTTTGATACTTTACATTAGTTTTGGATGATACCACACATTTAGGTATCGATCCGATACCAAGTAGTTACAGGATCATAATTTAAGTCATCATGTTTTCAATAATGAGTTTATAAACGTACATTTTTAAAAAACAAGGAAGATTTTGTGACGATAAAAAATATCGAGTAGTAGTAGTAGTAACGGTCTTGTACTTGGCATCATTACAGTGGATGTCAGGTGCAGATGCACGTTTGTTTACATTGTGACGCCGGTGAGCTATTGTATCCTCCTACGGTGTGTAGTAAAGCATGTTTAGCTATTCCTCGTCCTGCAGTGATAATGGTACTTGTAAGAAACTTACTTTTTTTTGTTGCCATTAGTGATTTAGAAGTAGCTAAAACACTCCAGACTGTGGATGGATATTAGCTAGCTCGCTAGCCATGTCTTAAATGACCTCTTCCAGTGTTATAACGTCACCTTTATCTTTATGCGTCCGTACTCCCTTTTCTGTCTACACGCTGTGTCTGCTTGTAAGTACTCTGTGTGAGTGCGCTGCCGAACATGCTCCTCTCCTCGTAAAACCAGCAATGTGACGACGTGCCGTCATAACCGGGAACCGGTACTTTTCAAACAGAGTATTTTTGATTCGTTAGTACGGCGATACTATACCAGTACCGGTATACGATGCTATGCGGAGGTGTACTTATAACTATTTTACCGACAAATGATACTATTTATAGTCACGGCGGCGAGTGGGGGAGGGAAAGTATTTGAGAAGCTCCGCTGTAGCGACGTCAACATGAGGATGGAACTATATTGCGTAATAGGGGACCAGGTCAGTAAGTAAATCCAAAACAGCAGTCTTATCCCATTCCGCCGTAAGCCGGCTGTCTTGATCCGGCATAACAAACAAACAGAAAGGAATATAATCTGAACACAAGTAATCTCAACATGCGGTTGTTCAACCCAAGTACCTGGGATTAGACCGGATTACTCTCAATCCTGGGCAGGGTCACCTAGTCCTGCTTCTTCGGTACTTCCCCAGGAGGAAACACAGAGTCCCCCCCCCCCCCCCCCCAAACCGTGCATATTCTGTGCCAGAGTAAGACCACCCGGGGGTCAAATAGCAATAGACAGTATCTGGATAATCCCTTGATGGGAAGTAGGTGAAGGATTACGGAGGTCAAGTCCGCTTGAACATGTGCCGAGTCTACTTTAATGTTCACCAGGAGAATTAATGGTGGGACAATGATCAAGATAAGTGCAAATGTCTGCTTGCGACAATCTGACGCAGTTGGAAAGTGTGAGAAATGGAGTGATTCCTCTGCAGAAAAGGGGGTCAAAGTGAAAGGACTAGAACCGACTCTTCAGCAACACCTGCTGGACAAAGGAGTGGATTCAAGATCTGGGATAGACCATGATTGAAAAGATGCCAAAACACTACACATATCGTTCTGTACTACTTTCTATTTATGAGTCTAATCTACACATAATAATATGTCAATTGTCAAACCAACTGAACCTTACAAAGTCTGCCTAGCAACACCTGACCAGGAATTAAACACTTTTAGAATGAATTCTGTTTCGGTTAAATAACAAAACATGTTATCTTCTATGCCATTTTCTTTGAGGGCTTATGGAACACACAAAGTCTGCCCAGCAACACCTGACCAGGAATTAAACACTTTTAAAATTAATTCTGTTTCGGCTAAATAACAAAACATGTTATCTTCTATGCCATTTTCTTTGAGGGCTTATGGAACACACAAAGTCTGCCTAGCAACACCTGACCAGGAATTAAACACTTTTAGAATTAATTTTGTTTTGGCTAAATAACAAAACATGTTATCTTCTATGTTATTTTCTTCAATGGCTTATGGAACACACAAAGTCTGCCTAGCAACACCTGACCAGGAATTAAACACTTTTAGAATTATTTCTGTTTCGGCTAAATAACAAAACATGTTATCCTCTATGTTATTTTCTTCGATGGTTTATGGAACACACAAAGTCTGCCTAGCAACACCTGACCAGGAATTAAACACTTTTAGAATTAATTATGTTTCGGCTAAATAACAAAACATGTTATCCTCTATGTTATTTTCTTCGATGGTTTATGGAACACACAAAGTCTGCCTAGCAACATCTGACCAGGAATTAAACACTTTTAGAATTATTTCTGTTTCGGCTAAATAATAAAACATGTTATCCTCTATGTTATTTTCTTCGATGGTTTATGGAACACACAAAGTCTGCCTAGCAACACCTGACCAGGAATTAAACACTTTTAGAATTAATTATGTTTCAGCTAAATGACAAAATATGTTATCTCCTATGCCATTTTCTTCGATGGTTTATGGAACACACAAAGTCTGCCTAGCAACACCTGACCAGGAATTGAACACTTATAGAATTAACTATGTTTCAGCTAAATAACAAAATATGTTATCTTTTATGCCATTTTCTTCGATGGCTTATGGAACACACAAAGTCTGCCTAGCAACACCTGACCAGGAATTAAACACTTTTAAAATGAATTATGTTTCGGCTAAATAACAAAACATGTTATCTTCTATGCCATTTTCTTCTATTGCTTATGGAACACACAAAGTCTGCCTAGCAACACCTGACCAGGAATTAAACACTTTTCGAATTAATTCTGTTTCGGCTAAATAACAAAACATGTTATCCTCTATGTTATTTTCTTCGAGGGCTTATGGAACACACAAAGTCTGCCGAGCAACACCTGAACAGGAATTGAACACTTTTAGAATTATTTCTGTTTCGGCTAAATAACAAAACATGTTATCTTCTCTGAAATGTTCTTCAATGGCTTATGGGACACACAAAGTCTGCCTAGCAACACCTGTCCAGGAATTGAACACTTATAGAATTAATTATGTTTCGGCTAAATAACAAAACGTGTTATCTTCTATGCCATTTTCTTCGATGGCTTATGGAACACACAAAGTCTGCCTAGCAACACTTGACTAGGAATGAAACACTTTTAGAATTAATTTTGTTTCGGCTAAATAACAAAACATGTTATCTTCTATGCCATTTTCTTCGAGGGGTTATGGAACACACAAAGTCTGCCTAGCAACACCTGACCAGGAATTGAACACTTTTAGAATAATTTCTGTTTCGGCTAAATAACAAAATATGTTATCTTCTATGCCATTTTCTTCGATGGTTTATGGAACACACAAACTCTGCCTAGCAACAAATGTCAGGAGAACAGGAAATAAACAGTTTTTTACAAGAACTCTCCTGATGCTCACTATCATTTTTACTTTCATTTCAGTTTTGTAATTTTGTGTTGAATGACAAATCATTTAGGTTGACTTGTTGTCGTGAATATAAATGATTTCATTAGCCTAATATTAATATTATTAGCTGGGACTGAGCCCTATAAAATCTGCATAGCAACACGGGGTGAATGTGTCACGTGACCAGGAAATAAACACTTTCTACAATAATTATGTTAATGCCAAGTAGAAATTCATTTTTAAATTGCAGTTGTTTTGTAGTGAATGATACATTTTAGGTTGAAGTGTATCAATGATTTATTTGTTTCATTTGCTGTCCTATAAAGTTCGCCTAGCAACACGTGGTACATTCTTTTTACAAGAATTATGTTCATGCTAAACAGCAAGTTATTTTCTTAATTTCAGTTGTTTTCTAGTCAATGAGAAACGATTGAGGTGTTTACGAATTATACATTATTTCCTTAGCCTACTATTAAGGAACAGCTGTGACTGAGCCCTATAACGTCTGCCTAGCAACATGGGGTGAATGTGTCACGTGACCAGGAAATAAATACTTTCTACAATAATTATGTTAATACTAAGTAGAATACATTTTTTGAATTGCAGTTGTTTTGTAGTAAATGATACATTATTTAGGTTTACACGTTTACTTGAAAATAAAATATTAAATTGGCATAATAAGGAACAGCTGTGACTGAGCCCTATAAAGTCTGCCTACCTACCTAAGGTATATATATATATATATATATATATATATATATATATATATATATATATATATATATATATATATATATATATATATATATATATATATATAAAAGTCTGCCTACCTACCTAAGGTATATATATATATATATATATATATATATATATATATATATATATATATATATATATATATATATATATATATATATATATATATATATATATATATATATATATATATATGCATACATTGGAGCCCCTGCCTGGAAAGAAAATAATGTTTGCCTTGGTGCCCTAAAATATGAGCCCTCCTTTAAAGCAACACTTGCCTTGACCTGAAAAAGTTACAATTCGAGGCCTGGTGATACAATCGTGGCTTTATGGCGATCGCATTGTCGCACAGAGTCCTTTTCTTTTCCACACAGCGAGACAAAGAGTCCAGACTGCACGCCAACACGTGCCCACTGACCACCAGGAGGCATCTCCATGCCACCC
>NC_084734.1:15208466-15263466 GCF_033978785.1 Entelurus aequoreus
TGACTATAGTAACTAATTAGATGACCATAGTAACCAATTAGATGACCATAGTAACTAGTATATCATGCAAAAGCGCAGATTCCAACTATTGAAATACAAAACCCCAAAAGCAGTGAAGTTGTCACGTTGTGTAAATGGTAAATAAAAACAGAATACAATGATTTGCAAATCCTTTTCAACTTATATTCAATTGAATAGACTGCAAAGACAAGATATTTAATGTTCACACTGAGAAACTTCATTTTTTTTCGCCCACAGTTTCCAAAAACAATTTGAAATGTGGACTCGTCAGACGACAGAACACTTTTTCCACTTTGCATCAGTCCGTCTTAGATGAGCTCGGGGCCCAGCGAAGCCGGTGGCGTTTCTGGGTGTTGTTGATAAATGGCTTTGGCTCTGCATAGTAGAGTTTTAACTTGCACTTACAGATGTAGCGACCAACTGTAGTTACTGACAGTGGTTTTCTGAAGTGTTCCTGAGCCCATGTGGTGATATCCTTTACACACCGATGTCGCTTTTTGATGCAGTACCGCCTGAGGGATCCAAGGTCACAGGCTTAGCCGCTTACGTGCAGTGATTTCTCCAGATTCTCTGAACTTTTTGATGATATTACGGACCGTAGATGGTGAAATCCCTAAATTCCTTGCAAAAGCTGGTTGAGAAATGTTGTTCTTAAACTGTTGGACAATTTGCTCACGCATGAAGTGCTGGCTGTCCAGAGTCGGGACCCGGGGTGGACCGCTCGCCTGTGCATCGGTTGGGGACATCTCTGCGCTGCTGACCCGTCTCCGCCCGGGATGGTCTCCTGCTGGCCCCACTATGGACTGGACTCCCACTATTATGTTAGATCCACTATGGACTGGACTCTCACAATATTATGTTAGATCCACTATGGACTGGACTCTCACAATATTATGTTAGATCCACTATGGACTGGACTCTCACAATATTATGTTAGATCCACTATGGACTGGACTCTCACACTATTATGTTAGATCCACTATGGACTGGACTCTCACAATATTATGTTAGATCCACTATGGACTGGACTCTCACACTATTATGTTAGATCCACTATGGACTGGACTCTCACACTATTATGTTAGATCTACTATGGACTGGACTCTCACACTATTATGTTAGATCTACTATGGACTGGACTCTCACACTATTATGTTAGATCCATTATGGACTGGACTCTCACAATATTATGTTAGATCCACTATGGACTGGACTCTCACAATATTATGTTAGATCCACTATGGACTGGACTCTCACAATATTATGTTGGATCCACTATGGACTGGACTCTCACAATATTATGTTAGATCCACTATGGACTGGACTCTCACACTATTATGTTAGATCCACTATGGACTGGACTCTCACAATATTATGTTAGATCCACTATGGACTGGACTCTCACAATATTATGTTAGATCCACTATGGACTGGACTCTCACAATATTATGTTAGATCCACTATGGACTGGACTCTCACAATATTATGTTAGATCCACTATGGACTGGACTCTCACACTATTATGTTAGATCCACTATGGACTGGACTCTCACACTATTATGTTAGATCCACTATGGACTGGACTCTCACACTATTATGTTAGATCTACTATGGACTGGACTCTCACAATATTATGTTAGATCCACTATGGACTGGACTCTCACACTATTATGTTAGATCCACTATGGACTGGACTCTCACACTATTATGTTAGATCCACTATGGACTGGACTCTCACACTATTATGTTAGATCTACTATGGACTGGACTCTCACACTATTATGTTAGATCCACTATGGACTGGACTCTCACACTATTATGTTAGATCCACTATGGACTGGACTCTCACACTATTATGTTAGATCTACTATGGACTGGACTCTCACACTATTTTGTTAGATCCATTATGGACTGGACTCTCACACTATTATGTCAGATCCACTATGGACTGGGCTCTCACAATATTATGTTAGATCCACTATGAACTGGACTCTTACAATATTATAAATTCCAAATGAGCTAATATTTGGAAAAAATAACAATGTTTTCCAGTGTGAACATGAAATATCTTGTCTTTGCAGTCTATTCAATTGAATATAAGTTGAAAAGGATTTGCAAATCATTGTATTCTCTTTTTATTTACCATTTACACAACGTGACAACTTCACTGGGTTTTGTACTTTGTATAGTTCAAGACTTCCGGTCATTAGAAAACATCACTGCACAGCAAAATGGCGGCTACACTTTCAATCTTAAAGATCTAAAACAATTATTTGGGCACGAGGACGGTCCGAGACGAGACAGGGCGGGTGAACGGCGTCGCGTTGGCTGTGGAGAACAGCGGCGGACTAAAGAGAATCTCTCCGCCACAAAGGTCAAGGGCTCCTTCTCTAAACGTGCTGAAATCACCGCCCTTTATTTATTCCAATAAGCAGCCGTGCCAAAATTAATTAGCGTGCCCGTAAAAGCGCTCCATTAAAGCTCAAAGTTTTGCCATTTGATGGCCATGATTGAGCATTGTGACTCCGTCGCCTCCCAACACCGCAATTAATAGTCGGTCACAGCCTTCTCCTCGTCACGCAGTGTGGCGGAAACATGCTGAGGCCTTACCGAATGGCAAATGTCACCTTCAAGTGCAAGCCAAATAAATAGAAAACTAATTATTCACCCTCCACACCTGAGAATATGAACGACTTCATCCTAAATCCCCTACTTTCATGCAACCACCATCACTTATGTTTGCTTTACACTACATAGTATGTGTACATTTCACACAGTATTTACACTACATAGTAGGGATGATACTCGAAACCGGTTTTCCCGGTTGTTTGATAAGAAAAGAACCGAGTCCTCGGACTCAAATCCCTTTTTGAGAACCGGTACCCGTTATCGAGACCACTATAGTAAAGGAAAAGAGTTGGTTCTTTATTCGAATCCCGTCCCGACCAGAAATGCTCCGTGGGACATCACAATAAATGACGTCACGTAGCTCAGTCATTAGGCGCAGATAGCGAAAGCAGGAAAACAATGGACGGGAAAAAGCGCTCCAAGGTGTAATAAAGTTCAAAACAAAAGCTATAATCCATCGAATAACTTTACTGAGAGATTTTAGCAGGGTAAAACACATGACGAACACTTTTACGACCAACCGGAAACATAGCAACGCACCTCCTTTACGGCAGCTGTCGCAACGTTCTTAAAACAACCGCAGCACATACATATATATATACAACATATCTCCCTTTTTTAACTTTTGTTTTTCTTTCCTTGTAAACAAAACAAAATCACACTGTAGATGTGTTGTCGGTCTAATTATAAATAATGCAGACGAGGCGTGTTGGCTGAGTTCTTGACGTTTACTTTCACAGCGTGGCAACATGCAACACTTTTCGGGGCTACCGCGCATGCTCGTAACTCCCGTTGCATGCTGGGTAGTGTAGTTGTTATATTCTCTAGCTCATAACATTTTTCCCCCATAAAGAAATAATGTTAACTCAATAAAGTGTATTTCTTTTTTTAGCTTTAACTTTTCATTTATTAGCATTGTAACCACATTTGCAAATAACTTTTCTCTTCATAGAATGTTCTTTCAATAAAGAAATAAAGTGCAAAAATGCCAAAGCATCATAACAAACAGTTATGTCAAATAGCAGCAGAAGTGCACTTTTTGGAGAGCTGTATTATTTTCAGTTTTGTGCCCAAGGGACTGATTTTATTTAACACTATATTATTATTTATACACCTATAGTGATCACAGAGACAGGTTGTTTTTGTGTTACTGTATATATTTGTTTCTCTGAAAAATCCCACTTAATATACTTTGGGTAACAACATTTAATATTTATTTATTTTATTTTATTTTTTTAGGTGGGTAACAGTCAATATTTATTTATTTATTAGATTTTATTTTTTTATTATATAATAAAAGTGAGCTTTTGTTAAACCAAATATTATGTGTTTTTTTTCCACATACAACAACCTATCTAGACTCAATAAGAGAATCGATAAGGAATCGGTTCGATAAGAGGATTCGATAATAGGCTCGAACTCGATAATTCCTTATCAAACATCATCCCTACTACATAGTACGTATGTGTACATTTCACACAGTATTCACTCTACATAGTAAGTATGTGTACATTTCACACAGTATTCACACTACACAGTATGTGTACATTTCACACAGTATTCACACTACATAGTAAGTATGTGTACAATTCACACAGTATTTACACTACATATTATGTACGTGTACATTTCACACAGTATTTACACTACATAGTAAGTATGTGTACATTTCACACAAAATAAAATATAAATAGCAACTTAATAAATGAATAAAAACAACAAAATAGTGATATAAATACAGATAAACAAAAAGAAAAGAACAGAATAAAAAATAAGGGTGTAAATAATAAAGTATATCGATATTAGAGCATAAAAATGTGTTATCGACCCACACATCACGACTTTACACCGGTGGAAAAAGAACGCATATGTGCACTCACACATAAACATAAAATAAAATATAAATAGCAACTGAAAAAATGAATAAAAACAACAAAATAGTGAGATAAATACAGATAAACAAAATAGAAAATAACAGTTTAAAAAATAAGGGTGTAAATAATAAAGTATATCGATATTAGAGCATAAAGATGTGATATCGACCCACATATCATTACTTTTCACCAGTGGGGAAAAAAAAACGCACACGTGCACTCACACATAAACACAAAATAAAATATAAATAGCAACTTAATAAATGAATAAAAACAACAAAATAGTGAGATAAATACCGATAAGCAAAATAGAAAATAACAGAATAAAAAATAAGGGTGTAAATAATAAAGTATATCGATATTAGAGCATAAAAATGTGTTATCGACCCACACATCACTACTTTACACCGGTGGAAAAAAAACGCACACCTGCAGTCACACATTAACACAAAATAAAATATCAATAGCAACTTAATAAATGAATAAAAACAACAAAATAGTTAGATAAATACCGATAAATATAATAGAAAATAACAGAATGAAAAATAAGGGTGTAAATAATAAAGTATATCGATATTAGAGCATAAAGATGTGGTATCGACCTACACATCACTACTTTTCACCAGTGGGGGAAAAAAAACGCACACGTGCACTCACACATAAACACAAAATAAAATATAAATAGCAACTTAATAAATGAATAAAAACAACAAAATAGTGATATAAATACCGATAAACAAAATAGAAAATAACAGAATAAAAAATAAGGGTGTAAATAATAAAGTATATGGATATTAGAGCATAAACATGTGTTATCGACCCCCACATCACTACTTTACACCGGTGGGAAAAGAACGCACACGTGCACTCACACATAAACATCAACATAAACATAAACACAAAATAAAAAGTAAATAGCAACTTAATAAATGAATAAAAACAACCAAATAGTGAGATAAATACCAATAAATAAAATTGAAAATAACAGAATAAAAAATAAGGGTGTAAATAATAAAGTATAATAAATACATAATAATATCATCTAATAATAATATAATAATACATCCATTCATTCATTCATTTTGTATTTATCTCCTTCATTGATGTGCATTTTTGATCAATAGACAATTAAACTTTAGCAACTAAACGCATTATTTACACACCTATGCTTGAGAAGGAACAGGATGAAGAAAATCTTATATTTCCTGCCCCCTTCAACATAATAAGTAGTCTTTCTTCATAGCTAGCCCAGATCCACCAGCATACAAACCAAACAAATACATCCAAACATGATGAAAACAAACAACAAAACACACGCATTCAAACATTTTGTCAGGAAAAAACATGCTTTTAACCACAGACATCTTATAAGTAGACGCAGCATGGAGTGCTGATGCCTACTGGCGCTGACGAGACGCGGGGCCGCCATCTTGGAGTGGTGATCCGCTCCACTCAGTGCAATTCATTTGGCAGGAGCAATGAACTAAATCATCTTACCTCACTGAATACCACTGATTTTCACCCGCTTTATTTTGTCATACGTGTAGCTATGATAAAGGACACATGTTTTATTATTCATAGTTTGCTTAACAGTAATAGAATATTCGTATATGCTATAAGTGACCAGACGTTCCGAGATAAAAACTGGGAATATAATCCCAGAGAAGGGCAGCAGAGAGTTTATTCTGTCTTGACACTTTGTATTGATATTTCGTATTACATTCTTCCCTTAAATGATCATGTTTACACTGATTGTTTTATATGTATTTTTTAATGTATGTTGCTTTGGATAAAAGTGTCTGCCAAATACTTAAACATAAACATATATAAACACCTGAGAGTCTTTATATCAGCTAAAACCACCAAACTGTTCAGAATAAAACCAAATTCTGTTTTACCCAACAATGTTAGTATTTGAATATTGTTACTTGAAGATTTATTCCTGGTTACAATTATAATGTTAAGAGAGTATTTTCCAATACTTTGCCTAAAATGAGAATGCATCATAATAATCAGTGGCGGCTGGTGAATTGTGTTTTAGGTGGGGCTGAAAGTTTGTAAAGCAAACCCCTGTAGGGGGGTCATCCTCCCCCAGAAGATTTCTTTGTGATTTTCACATACAAATGAAGCGTTCTGGTGCATTCTGACAAAATAGAACATTTCATAGGTTTGCAGATAACTATATACAATAAGCACACTGAAGGCATGATGCCATCATAGGTTTGCAGAGAACTATATACAATAAGCACACTGAAGGCATGATGCCATCATAGGTTTGCAGAGAACTATATACAATAAGCACACTGAAGGCATGATGCCATCATAGGTTTGCAGAGAACTATATACAATAAGCACACTGAAGGCATGATGCCATCATAGGTTTGCAGAGAACTATATACAATAAGCACACTGAAGGCATGATGCCATCATAGGTTTGCAGAGAACTATAATAATAATATAGTAATATTATTTTCACAAAATACAACCAATAGTACGTTAATGTTAAATCTTACTTTTGAAAAGTAATCCCCCCGATTCCTATTTTCAACAGTCCGCTCATTTGAGCAGGAAAACGCTGAACACCATCTTTGTTTTCTACCTGTCAACTGTCAGTTTAGCATCTTTGTTTTCTACCTGTCAACTGTCAGTTTAGCATCTTTGTTTTCTACCTGTCAACTGTCAGTTTAGCATCTTTGTTTTCTACCTGTCAACTGTCCGTTTAGCATCTTTGTTTTCTACCTGTCAACTGTCAGTTTAGCATCTTTGTTTTCTACCTGTCAACTGTCAGTTTAGCATCTTTGTTTTCTACCTGTCAACTGTCAGTTTAGCATCTTTGTTTTCTACCTGTCAACTGTCAGTTTAGCATCTTTGTTTTCTACCTGTCAACTGTCCGTTTAGCATCTTTGTTTTCTACCTGTCAACTGTCAGTTTAGCATCTTTGTTTTCTACCTGTCAACTGCCAGTTTAACATCTTAGTTTTCTACCTGTCAACTGTCAGTTTAGCATCTTTGTTTTCTACCTGTCCACTGTCAGTTTAGCATCTTTGTTTTCTACCTGTCCACTGTCAGTTTAGCATCTTTGTTTTCTACCTGTCAACTGTCAGTTTAGCATCTTTGTTTTCTACCTGTCAACTGTCAGTTTAGCATCTTTGTTTTCTACCTGTCAAATGTCAGTTTAGCATCTTTGTTTTCTACCTGTCAACTGTCAGTTTAGCATCTTTGTTTTCTACCTGTCAACTGTCAGTTTAGCATCTTTATTTTCTACCTGTCAACTGTCAGTTTAGCATCTTTGTTTTCTACCTGTCAACTGTCAGTTTAGCATCTTTGTTTTCTACCTGTCCACTGTCAGTTTAGCATCTTTGTTTTCTACCTTGTTAACTGTCAGTTTAGCATCTTTTTTTTCTACCTGTCAACTGTCCGTTTAGCATCTTTGTTTTCTACCTGTCAACTGTCAGTTTAGCATCTTTGTTTTCTGCCTGTCCACTGTCAGTTTAGCATCTTTGTTTTCTACCTGTCCACTGTCAGTTTAGCATCTTTGTTTTCTACCTGTCAACTGTCAGTTTAGCATCTTTGTTTTCTACCTGTCAACTGTCAGTTTAGCATCTTTGTTTTCTACCTGTCAACTATCAGTTTAGCATCTTTGTTTTCTACCTGTCAACTGTCAGTTTACCATCTTTGTTTTCTACTTGTCAACTGTCAGTTTAGCATCTTTGTTTTCTACCTGTCAACTGTCAGTTTAGCATCTTTGTTTTCTACCTGTCCACTATCAGTTTAGCATCTTTGTTTTCTACCTGTAAACTGTCAGTTTAGCATCTTTGTTTTCTACCTGTCAACTGTCAGTTTAGCATCTTTTGTTTTCTACCTGTCAACTGTCAGTTTAGCATCTTTGTTTTCTACCTGTCAACTGTCAGTTCAGCATATTTGTTTTCTACCTGTTAACTGTCAGTTTAGCATCTTTGTTTTCTACCTGTCCACTGTCAGTTTAGCATCTTTGTTTTCTACCGGTCAACTGTCAGTTTAGCATCTTTGTTTTCTACCTGTCAACTGTCAGTTTAGCATCTTTGTTTTCTACCTGTCCACTGTCAGTTTAGCATCTTTGTTTTCTACCTTGTTAACTGTCAGTTTAGCATCTTTGTTTTCTACCTGTCAACTGTCAGTTTAGCATCTTTGTTTTCTACCTGCCAACTGTCAGTTTAGCATCTTTGTTTTCTACCTGTCAACTGTCAGTTTACCATCTTTGTTTTCTACTTGTCAACTGTCAGTTTAGCATCTTTGTTTTCTACCTGTCCACTGTCAGTTTAGCATCTTTGTTTTCTACCTGTCCACTATCAGTTTAGCATCTTTGTTTTCTACCTGTAAACTGTCAGTTTAGCATCTTTGTTTTCTACCTGTCAACTGTCAGTTTAGCATCTTTTGTTTTCTACCTGTCAACTGTCAGTTTAGCATCTTTGTTTTCCACCTGTCAACTGTCAGTTAAGCATTTTTGTTTTCTACCTGTTAACTGTCAGTTTAGCATCTTTGTTTTCTACCTGTCAACTGTCAGTTTAGCATCTTTGTTTTCTACCTGTCAACTGTCAGTTTAGCATCTTTGTTTTCTACCTGTCCACTGTCAGTTTAGCATCTTTGTTTTCTACTTGTTAACTGTCAGTTTAGCATCTTTGTTTTCTACCTGTCAACTGTCAGTTTAGCATCTTTGTTTTCTACCTGTCAACTGTCCGTTTAGCATCTTTGTTTTCTACCTGTCAACTGTCAGTTTAGCATATTTGTTTTCTACCTGTCAACTGTCAGTTCAGCATCTTTGTTTTCTACCTGTTAACTGTCAGTTTAGCATCTTTGTTTTCTACCTGTCCACTGTCAGTTTAGCATCTTTGTTTTCTACCTGTCAACTGTCAGTTCAGCATCTTTGTTTTCTACCTGTCAACTGTCAGTTTAGCATCTTTGTTTTCTACCTGTCCACTGTCAGTTTAGCACCTTTGTTTTCTACCTTGTTAACTGTCAGTTTAGCATCTTTGTTTTCTACCTGTCAACTGTCAGTTTAGCATCTTTGTTTTCTACCTGTCAACTGTCAGTTTAGCATCTTTGTTTTCTACCTGTCAACTGTCAGTTTAGCATCTTTGTTTTCTACCTGTCAACTGTCAGTTTAGCATCTTTGTTTTCTACCTGTCAACTGTCAGTTTAGCATCTTTGTTTTCTACCTGTCCACTATCAGTTTAGCATCTTTGTTTTCTACCTGTAAACTGTCAGTTTAGCATCTTTGTTTTCTACCTGTCAACTGTCAGTTTAGCATCTTTGTTTTCTACCTGTCAACTGTCAGTTTAGCATCTTTGTTTTCTACCTGTCAACTGCCAGTTTAGCATCTTTGTTTTCTACCTGTCAACTGTCAGTTTAGCATCTTTGTTTTCTACCTGTCAACTGTCAGTTTAGCATCTTTGTTTTCTACCTGTCAACTGTCAGTTTAGCATCTTTGTTTTCTAACTGTCAACTGTCAGTTAAGCATCTTTGTTTTCTACCTGTCAACTGTCAGTTTAGGCTGCTCCCCGGCTCCTCATCACCACTTCAAGATGGCGGCCGAATTTCTCGCATCACAGCAGCCAATGCTTTGTCTACCTATAAGATGTCTATGCTTTGAACAGTCTAATGAGCCTATTTGATTTCATGAGGACTGTAAACACACCAATAACATGTACTAGTTACCTGTTCAATTGGATAAATCAACAAATATACAATAAAGACTGATAGTGCCACAGAAAAAAAGACAAAGAAAAAGCAAATAGGGTTTTGGATCAGACCGGGATAGAGTTTGCAGTTCTGTATATTTCCAAAACAGCGCAATTCCCTTCACTGGCTTCCTGTTCCACTGAGGATTGAATTCAAAGTCTCCCTACTAACCCACCAGTGCCTCCATGGAAATGCCCCCCTCTACCTCTAAGAACTGCTCACCCCCAAATCCTCCACACAACACCTTCGCTCCGGACAGGCTAACCTCCTCCAACCTCGGAGGACATAGCTACGAACAATGGGAGACCGGGCTTTCTGCTCCGCCGCTCCCAGTCTGTGGAACGCTCTCCCTGACTACCTGAGGGCCCCACAGACTGTGGATGCTTTTAAAAAAAGGCTTAAAAACCCTTATTTTTAAAAAAGCCTTTTATTATCTTTTTATTTTTATTTTTTTAATACACTGTAGCACTTTGAGGTTGTATACTCAATGTTAAGTGGATTATTCTTCAGAGAGACCAGAACATTCTAACGTCTGAGATGCACAGGGAAGCCATGCAGTTGCTGTGGCAACAGGCTCCATCTGACAAGGTGAAGCCGCGGACATGCAAACATATGATGGAGGACTGTGGTTTACCCTTGGACTGAGACACGACCACACCCCCATGGTCTGCATCAGAGCAGAGAGAGAAAACTGATCAGAAAACCCCCTCAAGGTATTTCTTTGATTACTTCCGCATAGACGATTGAGTGTTTGCATTCATGGAAAGATTCGATGGCTTTAGCTTGTCTTCCTCACCTGCCCAGGGGCTTGAAAAGGACACTTTCCACAATAAAGGCACAAAAAGAGTCAGTTCAAGCCGGTATCGGTGATACCGATCCAAAACCGAACTGTCTGCTAAAATTTAAAAAAGTTGTGTATTTTCAAATAATAACACATCTATCTAAAAAACAACAACAGTAAAAATGGAAGAAAAAAATAGCAAAACGTTGGGTTTAATTAGAAAAGCAGAACTTTTTAAACTAATAATAAAAATGTACATAGTCACCAAAAATACAAATATATTTTATATCTGCTTTTAGCCTTTATCCCCCCAAAAAATATATATATATCAAAATAGCCCCCCCATTCTTGACATTTCAGCATGCAACCCTTGGTTGAAAAGGTTTAGACACAGCTAATCTAAAATATTAGAAACTCTCAAAATAAATAAAAAATATACTTAAAATATAAACAAAGTTTATAAAAAAAAAAAAAATTATTCATTAATTTCAAAAATTACAACAACCATAATAAAAACTGGTAAATGTGTGACTTAACATTAATATTTTCATGCAGGCAGAATTTTTGACACACTAAGTTACACAATTGTATTAACAATATTGTTATTCTATTATTACATGGGGAAAAGGCAACAGTAAAAATGTAATAAAAAGAACAAAAATAAATAAAATCAAGAGATACTTAAAATATAAACATTAGTCAATCAAAAAATAAAATATGGACTTATGAATTAATTAGAACAATTACAACAACCATTCGAAAGACTGTTAAATGTGTAACTGATATTCATATTTTTGACACACAGTTAAACAATGTAATATTTTTGTTCTATTATTACATGGGGGAAAAAAAAACAACAGTAAAAATGTAAAAAAAAAAATGGTAAGAAATTACAAAAAGCTGAAATGTTGGAACTAATAATTAATAATAATAAACTTTTTCGCCTATTATACAAAACACAAAAAGAGTTAGGGCCAGGAGCCAGTTGACCTTTTGCCCATTCAACTCAATGAAATATGTTAGCATTTTTAATATTTGTTTGTCATTTAAAATGGACGTTGTGTACGTTGTCGCCATTGCAGAGTGAAGTGAATTTTGTGAAGTGAATTATATTTATATAGCGCTTTTCTCGAGTGACTCAAAGCGCTTTTACATAGTGAAACCCAATATCTAAGTTACATTTAAACCAGTGTGGGTGGCACTGGGAGCAGGTGGGTAAAGTGCCTTGCCCAAGGACAAGGGCAGTGACTAGGATGGCGGAGCGGGGATCGAACCTGGAACCCTCAAGTTGCTGGCACGGCCACTCTACCAACCGAGCTATACCGCCCCACAGTCATAACTTTAACGGGCATGACGGTGCGTCGTTAGATAAGTAGCAATGAATTTACACCAAATTAACTAATGTAGTAACTAGGGATGTACGGTATACCAGTACTAGTATAGTACCGCGGTACTAATGAATCATATTCAGTACTATACCGCCTTTAAAAAGTACCGATCCCCCGTCGTCGTCACGTCGTGACATTGCTGGTTTTAAAAGCAGAGGAGCACGTATGGCAGCGCACACACACACGGAGTACTTACAAGCAGACACAGTTTGTAGACAGAAAATGGAGAATGGACGCATTTTGGTGTAAAAAGTAAAGATAAAGGTGAAGTTATAACCCTGAAACACCCTCAAGAAGAGGTGCTTTAAGACATGGCTAGCTAGCTAGCGGCTAATGTCCATCCACAGTCGGCAGTGTTTTAGCTACTTCTAAATCACTAATCCTCGCCTCCATGGCGACAAATAAAGTAAGTTTCTTACAAGTATCATTATCACTGCAGGACGAGGAATAGCTAAACATGCTTCACTACACACCGTAGGAGGATACAATAGCTCACCGGCGTCACAATGTAAACAGATGCTATGGATGGATCTACACCTGACATCCACTGTAATGATACAATATACAAGAGCATATCTAGTATACTACTATGATTACATCAATATATTTTTCTTTTTTTTAAATTCATACTATGTTTATGAACTCAGTAAATAAGTCCCTGGACACATGAGGACTATAAATATGACCAATGTATGATCCTGTAACTACTTGGTATCCGTCATGGCGCGGGCTCGAACTCGCGTCGACGAGCTTTGCGTCTCGTCAGGCATGGCTTTCTTTGCTTCCCGGACTGCCTCTTCGATCCTCGACCCCCGCTTGGACACGGTAACACACACTACAGCTAATCACACACATCGCCTCAAACACACACTCTTGGATTTTGTCACACACCATTCTATAGTTATAGTATTATTGTTGATTATTATATATATTGTAATATATATAATAAAATACATAGAGCTATACCGCCCCCCTTGTGTCTGTGCCGTCACAACTCCCTCCAACCATAACAGTATCGAATCAATACCTAAATGTGTGGTATCATCCAAAACTAATGTAAAGTATCAAACAACAGAAGAATGAGTGATTATTACATTTTAACACAGGGGTGGGCAATTAATTTTTACCGGGGGCCGCATGAGCAACCTGAGCACTGCTGGGGGGCCACACTGACAATATTTCAATTAAATTTTGCTCAAATTATTTTTGATATACCGTAAGATAGATAATAATAATAATAATATTTTCATTTAACCTAACTTATCTTTATACAAAAGCAGATGGCTTTTGATGGTTTTATTTTTAACACTTTCTTACACAACACTTCCTGATGTATATTACAATACAAAAATTTCAATTTCAGTCACTTTATCCTGCATCCTCTTTGTTGTAAAACCTTTATTTAACCAGATAAGAAAACATTGTGAACGTAGCACGCCTGTAAGGTGATTGGCGAAGAAGGAGGAAGCGTTGCTGTTGCGGAAATGAGGAGTGAGGATTGGTTTTCCTTTTGGAAAGAACGAGATAAGTTGAGCTGTGTTAGTATAGCATGCTCAATAAAAGTTTAAAAAGTGCATCAGACTTGGTGTGCACTTCTTCTGGACGCTACAATTGATGTCAGAAGTGGGATGAAATGCCTCCCAGTTCGCCTTGCCATCAAACCTGGGAGTCTTCATTGAGGGCGGAATTCCCCCCGTGGCAAGCAGCGTGGCTGCACCTGTAAACGCTGTCTCTCTCTCTCTCTCTCTCTCTCTCTCTCTCTCTCTCTCTCTCTCTTTGCGGCGAGCTCCTCACGTGGCACGTACCTCCCGATGACGTAGCACACAAACAGTGCAGTATGCGCAAAGTTTTACTTCTGCCACCAATTGTAGTGTCCAGAAGAAGTGCACATCAAGTCTGACGCTCTTTTTAAACTTTTATTGAGCAAGCTATACTAACACAGCTCAACATATCTCGTTCCTTCCACACGCACGTCTCCTCACTCCTCATTTACGCAACTCAAGAAGACAACATCTACTTCAGCAGGTCGTTACACTATATTCTTTAAACACAGCAACGTGTGTACCACAAATAAGCACACAGCTTTACCTTTACTTGTCTTGTTGAAAACACGCCATTGGTCATCAACTTTTCTCTTTTTAGTCGCTGTGCGCCTTCCCTCACAGGACATACGCACAATAACACTTTTCAAAATAAAAGCAGCACAGTTGTATTGCACGCACGACAAAGATGTTTTTTTAAATTTATTTTGTAATTTGAGATTGCCGCTGCGCGCACGAGCATACGTCCACACGGAAGTAATACAAATAACGCTTTTCAAAACAAAAGCAGCACCGTTGTATTGCACACTCGAAATAGATGCTTTTTAAAATTTATTTTGTAATTTATAATTGGCCTCACGCGGGCCGGACAGGGACGTACAAAGGGCCGGATGCGGCCCGCGGGCCGGACAATGCCCAGGTCTGTTTTAACAGAAGTGTAGATAGAACATGTTGAAACGGAAAATAAGCAGATATTAACAGTAAATGAACAAGTAGATTAATAATCCATTTTTACAGTTTGTCCTTTATAATGTGTACAAAATAATAGGTAGATAAATGACACAATATGTTACTGCATACGTCAGCAGACTAATTAGGAGCCTTTGTTTGTTTACTTACTACTAAAAGACAAGTTGTCTAATATGTTCACTATTTTATTTATAAACTAAATTGCAATAATAAACATATGTTTCATGTACACTAAGATTTCATTGTTAAAATAAAGCCAATGATGTAATTTTTTGTGGTCTCCTTTATTTAGAAAAGTATCGAAATACATTTTTGGTACCGGTACCAAAATATTAGTATCGAGAGAACACTACATCAGGGATCCATCCATCCATTTTCTACCGCTTGACCATTTCGGGGTTGCGGTGGGTGCTAGAGCCTATTTCAGCTGCATTGGGGCGGAAGGCGGGGTACACCCTGGACAAGTCGCCACCTCATCACAGGGCGAACACTTTTCTCGTAAAATTACTCCTTTTTTTAAATGTCGAATTATGACTTTTTAATGCAATGTGGTGACATTTGTCATATACAATTCTGACTTGTACCACAATATTGCCAATTTTTTTTGTTGTTCTTGTAAAATAGTGACATTTTTGGAGTAAAATTATGACTTTTGTCATCATTTTGCCAAGTAAAATTCTGATTATTATTATAATATTGCAAACATTTAGAGTTTTTTTATATACCGTATTTTTCGGACTATAAGTCGCAGTTTTTTTTCATAGTTTGGCCGGGGGTGCGACTTATACTCAGGAGCGACTTATGTGTGAAATTATTAACACATTACCGTAAAATATCAAATTTTAGCTCATTCACGTAAGAGACTAGACGTATAAGATTTCATGGGATTTAGCGATTAGGAGTGACAGATTGTTTGGTAAACGTATAGCATGTTCTATATGTTATAGTTATTTGAATGACTCTTACCATAATATGTTACGTTAACATACCAGGCACGTTCTCAGTTGGTTATTTATGCCTCATATAACGTACACTTATTCAGCCTGTTGTTCACTATTCTTTATTTATTTTAAATTGCCTTTCAAATGTCTATTCTTGGTGTTGGCTTTTATCAAATACATTCCCCCAAAAAATGCGACTTATACTCCAGTGTGACTTATATATACACTACCGTTCAAAAGTTTGGTGTCACATTGAAATGTCCTTATTTTTGAAGGAAAAGCACTGTACTTTTCAATGAAGATAACTTTAAACTAGTCTTAACTTTAAAGAAATACACTCTATACATTGCTAATGTGGTAAATCACTATTCTAGCTGCAAATGTCTGGTTTTTGGTGCAATATCTACATAGGTGTATAGAGGCCCATTTCCAGCAACTATCACTCCAGTGTTCTAATGGTACAATGTGTTTGCTCATTGGCTCAGAAGGCTAATTGATGATTAGAAAACCCTTGTGCAATCATGTTCACACATCTGAAAACAGTTTAGCTCGTTACAGAAGCTACAAAACGGACCTTCCTTTGAGCAGATTGAGTTTCTGGAGCATCACATTTGTGGGGTCAATTAAACGCTCAAAATGGCCAGAAAAAGAGAACTTTCATCTGAAACTCGACAGTCTATTCTTGTTCTTTGAAATGAAGGATAGTCCACAAAATTGTTTGGGTGACCCCAAACTTTTGAACGGTAGTGTATGTTTTTTTCCTTCTTTATTATGCATTTTCGGCCGGTGCGACTTATACTCCGAAAAATACGGTATATATTCAACTAAATTGTTTTGAGGGTCAAATTTCCCCAAAAAGATATGTGGATTATACTTATACTTGTATAGAGCTTTTCTACCGTTAAGGTCTTCAAAGACACTATTACCACATTCACGCGCTTTGGGGTTCAGTGTTTTAGTAATAATAAACATATGTTTCATGCACCCTAAGATTTTTTTGTCAAAATAAAGCCAATTATGCCTTTTTTTTTGTGGTCCCCTTTATTTAGAAAAGTATTTAAATACATTTTGGTACCGGTACCAAAATATTGGTATGGGGACAACCCCGATCCATTATTATTAGTCATTCTTAGTGTACGCCACACTGCTACCATCCAGTCTCTCCTCCTGATCAAAGCTGCCTAATGAGCACATGCACAGCTTGCATTCAGCTGATGACATCATTGGACATTTGTTAATGGATGATATTCATCCTCCAGGGCCCCGTGTTGGTTTTTGTAAGCAGGCTCTGCAGCGAAGTAACCAAGGACCAGACTGATGCTAGCACACTTTGGTTTCTGCAAACCTTTTTTTTTTCCCCCTCCCCCTCCAACTCTTGCATCACCACAACCGTGTTCACACCCGCAGAGCTCTCTGCCTTTTGGTGCATTCCTCGACATTTTGAACAGATGACTGGCCAATTCCGTGACATATGGCAATTATTTTTTAATTATCTTTTTCTCTCCCCCCCCCCCCTGCAAAAGCAGAGCTCGCAATCTTCCAACCGTATCTATCTCCTCATGTAGATCTGAAGATAGAAGCCAAATTACAGTTGTGTGCAAAATGTCAGTTGAGTCCTGGTCCATAGGTGTGAGCAGCATGCAACTTCCACTTCTGCATGTCCAACACAACACACTTGCTAGATCTGACTTTAATGACAATAAATATGGTTTATTTTGCTTCCAAATGTGCTGTCAGTCAAGCTCAGTTATCCAAAATATCTCTGACGGCCGGCCTATGACGCATTACTGAAGACGCCGCACCGATCCGCCTGTCGATCTCACCATCCACTCTTCGCCCACTCGTGAACAAGACTCCGAGGTACTTGAACTCCTCCACTTGGGGCAGGGTCTCCTCCCTAACTCGGAGATGGCACTCCACCCTTTTCCGGGCGAGAACCATGGACTCGGACTTAGAGGTGCTGATTCCCATCCCAGTCGCTTCACACTCGGCTGCGAACCGATCCAGTGAGAGCTGAAGATCCTGGCCAGATGAAGCCATCAGGACCACATCATCTGCAAAAAGCAGAGACCTAATCCTGCAGCCACCAAACCAGATCCCCTCAACGCCCTGACTGCGCCTAGAAATTCTGTCCATTGTTATGAACAGAATCGGTGACAAAGGGCAGCCTTGGCGGAGTCCAACCCTCACTGGAAACGGGTCCGACTTACTGCCGGCAATGCGGACCAAGCTCTGACACTGATCATACAGGGAGCGGACCACCACAATCAGACAGTCCGATACCCCATACTCTCTGAGCACTCCCCACTGGACTTCCCGAGGGACACAGTCGAATGCCTTCTCCAAGTCCACAAAGCACATGTAGACTGGTTGGGCAAACTCCCATGCACCCTCAAGGACCCTGCCGAGAGTATAGAGGCTTTGCAGTCACATGTTTTTATCACGTGACTTTGTGTTATGCCGCCATCTTGCCGGTCAACCGGTCAGCTCGTTCCTACGTGTTCGTACAGATTCAGTTTGATTTCTGCGCTACATTTTCACCGATTTCATCCGAATTATGGCTGATTTGCTATCCAATGAAGTTGTGCATTTGGATGAAGAGTCCAAGAAACGTTACCGAGAGGAGTTGCACCTTGTTGGCACAACTGATCCGTACCTTTTACCGAGAAGCATGCTAAAGTCACCTGAGCATTTTGCAACAGCCGACCTGCCTGATCTCTCATTTACAGACATTTATAATTACCTCGTCGATTCACCATCTCCGTACACTGGAAAGGACCTTAAGGCATACAAGAGTCTGGATGCCTACAAGTATTTTACAGCAGGTTTTGTGCATGATGGGCTGATATGGCAGATTCCAAACAAGAATCGATTTCTTCTCATGACCAAGGTAAAGAAAAAGCACACACAGAAGAGCCTACTGTTATAGTTTGTTTACATACCTGATATGAAGTGTTCATTGCATATCCTTGTGTAAATCGTAGGTTTCCATCGTTCACGACAAATCGCCGCGATCCATTTATCACGTTTTTTGATGTTTGCCGGGAATCTATAGAAGCTAAGATTTGGTTTATCGCCTCGTCTATTGCTACATCCAACAGCACAGCAGGTTTCCGGCATTTCCAAGCTCAAATAGCAGCAGATCTAACAAGAAAGCGTGTGTGAGTCGTTGACCGGCACTGAGCTGGTGACCGGCAAGATGGCCGCCAAGCTAATGGGCGTGGCTGATGACGTCAGCTGCAAAGCCTCTATAGAGCTGGTCCACAGTTCCACGACCAGGACGAAATCCACACTGTTCCTCCTGAATCCGAGGTTCGACTATCCGGCGTAGCCTCCTCTCCAGTACACCTGAATAGACCTTACCGGGAAGGCTGAGGATTCCCATATATTCCCGTTAATTCCCATGGAAAGTTTCCAACTTGGAATATTCCCTGAATTTTCCAACCCCTATAAACGGGCCGACCTCGTCTAGCGAGAGTCTGGTCAGATCGTGTCCATGAGAATGTGTTTTGTTCTTCAGGACATCATGCAAAAGTCTCTTCCCTCACAAGCGGAGCAAACAAGTGATTTGTGTTCACGTTTGGAGCTCACACACAAAAAAAGACCCAAAGGACACATTATTACACCGCTAGGACATCATTAAAAAGTCCATTTGGCATAATGGCGGACATTTCAGCTCCACTGGACCTATTTGTCAAAATGAAAGCAAAGATAAAAGGACATTCAGATACAGAGACCTAATTGATCAATAGGTGGTTTTAATTACTTCATCCTTTTGTTATTGAAGATATTGTATTCTAGATAACACGAGTCAGGGTTTCCCCTTAAAGGCCTACTGAAACCCACTACTACCGACCACGCAGTCTGATAGTTTATATATCAATGATGAAATCTTAACATTGCAACACATGCCAATACGGCCGGGTTAACTTATAAAGTGCAATTTTAAATTTCCCGCTAAACTTCCGGTTGAAAACGCCTTTGGATGATGACGTATGCGCGTGACGTAGCCAGTGAAACAGGAGTATCGGTAGCCCATTGAATCCAATACAAACTAGCTCTGTTTTCATCTCATAATTCCACAGTATTCTGGACATCTGCGTTGGTGAATCTTTTGCAATTTGTTTAATGAACAATAAAGACTGCAAAGAAGAAAGTTGTAGGTGGGATCGGTGTATTAGCGGCTGGCTGCAGCAACACAACCAGGAAGACAGAGATGGATAGCAGACGCGTTAGCCGCCGAACTCACCTTAACTTCCTCCGTCTCGCCGACCGCATCTGTGATCGGGTGAAGTCCTTCATCGCACCGTCGATCGCTGGAACGCAGGTGAGCACGGGTGTTGATGAGCAGATGAGGGCTGGCGTAGGTGGATAGCTAATGTTTTTAGCATAGCTCTGTGAGGTCCGGTTGCTAAGTTAGCTTCAATGGCGTCGTTAGCAACAGCATTGTTAAGCTTCGCCAGGCTGGAAAGCATTAACCGTGTATTTACATGTCCCTGGTTTAATAGTATTGTTGATCTTCTGTCTATCCTTCCAGTCAGGGATTTATTTATTTTGTTTCTATATGCAGTTAAGCACGATGCTATCACGTTAGCTCCGTAGCTAAAGTGTTTCGCCGATGTATTGTCGTGGAGATAAAAGTCACTGTGAATGTCCATTTCGCGTTCTCAACTCTCATTCTCAAAAGGATATAGTATCCGAGGTGGTTTAAAATACAAATCCGTGATCCACAATAGAAAAAGGAGAAAGTGTGGAATCCAATGAGCCAGCTTGTACCTAAGTTACGGTCAGAGCGAAAAAAGATATCTCTTGCACTGCATTCTAATCCGTCACGCTAACGTTCCTCATCCACAAATCTTTCATCCTCGCTCAAATTAATGGGGTAATCGTTGCTTTCTCGGTCCGAATCGCTCTAGCTGCGTTGAAAACAATAGGAAAATATGAGGAGGCGATCAACTGACCACGTCACGCTACTTCCGGTAGGGGCAAGGCTTTTTTTTTATCAGAGACCAAAAGTTGCGAACTTTATCGTCATTGTTCTATACTAAATCCTTTTAGCAAAAATATGGCAATATCGCAAAATGATCAAGTATGACACATAGAATGGATCTGCTATCCCCGTTTAAATAAAAAAAATTCATTTCAGTAGGCCTTTAATGTGACTGAAAGTGGCACACCGCCGTGGCAAAATCATAGCCACCACACTTAAAGATAAAGGTCTTTTTTATTTATGTTTTTAAACGTCAGATGACAGGGAGAAGACGCTGTCGAAGGTGAGCCACGTAAATAAGACGCATCCTGAAGCGACTGTCAGAAAGTGACGTGAAGATGATGTGTAAAACATAATCTATGCAACATTTTGACCAAAGAACCACCATCACATGTTATGTAGACCACAAGGAAGTGCAACAACAACAAGGCCAGAAATGTGTCCCGTGAAAAACAGTCCGACCGGGACTCTCTAATAACTAAAGTTCCTTGGGTGAATAATGTAAACTCACTACACCGGTATGTTTTAGCGCTTTCATGACGAGTTTACTGACAGATATAAGTAAGAACTTTACACTACTTTATATTAGAAATGGCAACAGCGGAGGATGAATGTCACATAACAAGAAGATAGAGAAAAAGAAGAAGCTTATCAACTACGGTGTCGGCACGGACTACAAAGGCGGACGGGCCCAATTTTTCAGGACTTATGCAGATCCCAAATACAGATCAGCAGGTACCAGAAGGTAAGAAAAGTTGCTTTTGTATAATATTACGAAACAAAAACACCAGATAATATGTCTTACCTTATACACACACCATAACAATACTCGTGTGTTTAATGCGCCGACAATCCATCAAGCGGTGTGGCTTCGTAGCTTACCAAAGTTGTCCTAAAACATTTTGATAGATTTTTGAGCGCCTTGTGTAATGTTCTATATTTTCAATGGATCATATAAAATGTTGGTGTTGTTTACTTGAGTGTAATTGCCATCATAATAAAACCTACACATATCTCTTATGTGTGACTGCCATCTACTGGTCACACTTATAATTGATAGATTGTGTGCAACAATCTATCAAGTTAGTGATTAACAAGTTAGATTAATATAATGCATTGAAGCCTCCGGGAGAAGTTAAAAGTCTGACGCTCGCTATTTGTAACTTTTATTGAGAATCTTATGACAACAATTCCAAAAGGTTTTACCTCCCGTGCAAACACTGTCTCCGTCAATCCGCTTTCAGGCACCGTAGCTGTGTTCAAGATTAGAGATTTTTTGCCGATATCCGATATTGTCCAACTCTTAATTACCGATTTCGATATCAACCGATACCGATATAAACAGTTGTGGAATTAACACATTATTATGCCTAATTTTGTTGTGATACCCCGCTGGATGCATTAAACAATGTAACAAGGTTTTCCAAAATAAATCAACTCAAGTTATGGAAAAAAAAATGCACTGCCATATTTATTATTGAAGTCACAAAGGGCATTATTTTTTTTAACATGCCTCAAAACAGCAGCTTGGAATTTGGGACATGCTCTCCCTGAGAGAGCATGAGGAGGTTGAGGTGGGTGGCGGGGGTGGTGGGGTAGGAGGTAGCGGGGGGTGTATATTGTAGCGTCCCGGAAGAGTTAGTGCTGCAAGGGGTTCTGTGTATTTGTTCTGTTGTGTTTATGTTGTTTTACGGTGCGGATGTTCTCCTGAAATGTGTTTGTCATTCTTGTTCTGTGTGGGTTCACAGTGTGCCGCATATTTGTAACAGTGTTAAAGTTGTTTATACGGTCACCCTCAGTGTGACCTGTATGGCTGTTGACCAAGTATGCATGACATTCGCTTGTGTGTTGCCAGCAGGCAAAGGCAGTGCCTTTAAGGTTTATTGGCGCTATGTACTTCTCCCTACGTCCGTGTACCACTCCGTACAGCGGCGTTTTTAAAAAAGTCATAAAATTTTACTTTTTGAAACTGATACCGGTAATTTCCGATATCACATTTTAAAGCATTTATCGGCCAATAATATTGGCAGTCCGATATTATCGGACATCTCTAATTTAGATGGATTGTGGCACACAATCTATCAAGTTGGATTAATATAATGCATTGAAGCCTCGGGGGGGAAGTTAAAAGTCCGACGCTCGCTATTTTTAACTTTTATTGAGAATCTTATGACAACAATTCCGACAGGTTTTACCTCCCGTGCAAACACTTTTGTCTCCGTCGATCCGCTTTCAGGCACCGACGCTGTGTTCAGGATCATGGGAAATTTAAACATCACATCAAAACCACAGGAAAACATCAAACATTACTGCCAGCAGGTCGTTAACGTATGAATGGATATAGAGTATATGACCTATTATTTGCACACTATGGACAAGTGACAAATTTTGGCCGCGGAAAAATCCTTTCAGTTTCCGAATGCTGTGACGTAAACAAGATACGTAGTCAACCTGTCATTTTATCACATCCCAGATATAGCCATCTACAAAATGTGCAAATATTAAGAAGGGGAGAGAAAGTCCAACTAGAGCAGCAGTCGTCAGGGACAACAAGGGACAAAAGTCGAGTCTCTAAACACGAGTACAGTCTATAATAACACCAGAAAAATAGTTTTTAATGAAGAAAAAGTCACGACAAGTACAATAAGCAGCAACAATTAAAAATAGGGGAAATGATATATGAAAATATATGTTAATAAAATAATAACGCAACACTCCCTTGGTAAACACTTGAACACATCAATAGTAAGAATGTTGTGTTCAAGTGTTTACCAAGTAAAATAATAGTGGGAGTGTTGCGTTCAAATGTCTATTAAGTACATCAATAGTAAAAATGTTGCGTTCAAGATGTGATGTTCATGCACGGTTCATTTTATGCACCAGTAATAAAACATGGTAACACTTTAGTATGGGGAACATATTCACCATTAATTAGTTGCTTATTAACATGCAAATTAGTAACATATTGGCTCTTAACTAGTCATTATTAAGTACTTGTTAATGCCTTATTCGGCATGGCCTTATTATAACCCTAACCCTCTAACCCTGACCCTAACAAATAACTCTAAATTAAGTCTTTATTACTTAGAATATGTTCCCCTAGTGTCCAAAAAACTCTAAATTAAGTCTTTGTTACTTAGAATATGTTCCCCATACTAAAGTGTTACCAAAAACATATAACTTTGTCCTGAATTTGAAAAAAAAAAAAAAAATGTATTCTTCACTAAAGAAGGGTTAGGTGAATGCGCATATGAAACTGGTGGGGTTCGGTACCTCCATCAAGGTTAAGAACCACTGTTCTAGAACATGACGGACAAATAAATGGTTTAAATGCTCCATGGTAAATATGTGTGGCCGTGCATGCACACTTGAGTTGTCCCGATACCAAAATGTATTTCCATACTTACTACATAAAAATTTCATTATTGTCTTAATTTTGACAATAAAATCTTAGGGTACATGAAAAATATGTTTATTATTGAAATGTTGTCCTTAAATAAAATAGTGAACATACTAGACAACTTGTCTTTTAGTAGTAAGTAAACAAACAAAGACTCCTAATTAGTCTGCTGACATATGCATTCTAATCATTCTATTATTTTGTCAACATTATAAAGGACAAACTGTAAAAATTGATTATTAATCTGCTTGTTCATTTACTGTTAATATCTGCTTACTTTCTGTATCAACATGTTCTATCTACACTTCTGTTCAAATGTAATAATCACTTATTCTTCTCTTATTTGATACTTTACATTAGTTTTGGATGATACCACACATTTAGGTATTGATCCGATACCAAGTAGTTACAGGATCATACATTGGTCATATTCAAAGTCCTCATGTGTCCAGGGACGTATTTACTGACTTTATAAACATAATATAAAAATTAAAAAAAAGAAAGATTTTGTGATGCTAAAAAATTATGATGTAATCATAGTAGTATCGACTAGATACGCTCCTCTCCTTGGTATCATTACAGTGGATGTTAGGTGTAGTGGTTAGTGTCCGCCCTGAGATCGGTAGGTTGTGAGTTCAAACCCCGGCTGAGTCATACCAAAGACTATAACAATGGGAGCCATTCCCTCCCTGCTTGGCACTCAGCATCAAGGGTTGGAATTGAGGGTTAAATCATGGATGATACCACAAATTTGGGTATCGATCCGATACCAAGTAGTTACAGGATCATGCGCGAAAGCCCTCATGTGCCCAGGGACGTATTTCCTCAGTTTATAAACATAAGGAAATATCAATGTAATCATAGTAGTATCAACTAGATACGCTATTGTACTTGGTATCATTACAGTGGATGTCAGGTGTAGATCCACCCATGGCGTTTGTTTACATTGTGACGCCGGTGAGCTATTGTATCCTCCTACTGTGTAGTGAAGCATGTTTAGCTGTTCCTCGTCCTGCAGTGATAATGATACTTGTAAGAAACGTACTTTATTTGTGTTATAACTTCACCTTTATCTTTACTTTTTGCACCAAAATGCGTCCGTTCTCCCTTTTCTGTCTACACTCTGTGTCTGCTTGTAAGTACTCCGTGTGTGCGCGCCGCCGAACATGCTCCTCTGCTCGTAAAACCAGCGATGTCGCGACGTGATAAACAAATTTAACCCATCCATCCATCCGTTTTTATACTGCTTGTCCCTTTTGAGGTCACTGGGGGGGGGGTGCTGGAGCCTATCTCAGCTGCATCCGGGCGGAAGGCGGGGTGCGCCCTGGACAAGTCGCCACCTCATCGCAGGGCCAACACAGATAGACAGAACCCGGTACTTTTCAAACAGAGTATAGTACCGTTTTTGATACATTAGTACCGCGATACTATACTAGTACCGGTATACCGTACAACCCTAGTAGCACACATGATCCAATGTCCCTAATCACACTTAGTGTGCTGCTGCTGATGATGCCTCTCTGAATTGAGACCATGCATGAAATATGGAGGAGGAGGAGGAGGAACGGCAGAGGGAGACAGGAGGAAGATGACAGAAATGAAGAAACACACACACACACAAACACACACACATACACACACACACACACACACACACATACACACACACAAATGAGAGTCCAGACCAAATGGCTGAAGGGCTGCTTGGATAATGCATTAGACAGAGATGGCACTCAAAGCAGCGATGCCAAATGTTGTCCTCTAACACACACACATTCACACACACACACACACACACACACACACACACACACTCACACACACACACCTCCACACGGAGGGTCGAGCAACAAATATTTACCCAAATGATGCATGTAGAGCAGGGGTGTCCAAACTTTTTCCACTGAGGGCCGCACACGGACAAATTAAAGCATGTGGGGGCCATTTTGATATTTTTCATTTTCAAACCATAACAAAATATATGCATTTTTTATTTATTTTACCTTTAGGGGTCCCGGGGACCATAAAGGGTCTCAGTCATTAAAATGTTAAAAATGAGTCAGATTATTATTATTTTTTAAATTATTTAACGCTTATAGTAAATCTCTATATCAACTTCAAGTTGATATAAAGTAATACAAATTAAAAAAAATGTTTTATGGCTTTTCTGTCAAAAGCAACTTAGTTTTTTTTTTATAGTAAAACTGAAATATGCAATATTTAGTAATTAGAGCCCTAAAAGATCAATAATGCAGGACACCATTGATTTTAATTCTTTCATATTTTTGAGTAATCACAGTGAAAAGATAAATAAAAAATCCCTAAATATATTTGGGATCCAAAAGGTGCCCCACTCATAAAGTGATACATTTTTATTAGGTTTTTCTTTGACTTTCAACACTTAAGTTACGAGATCAACTTCAGATATATCTGTCGATTTTATGCTGGAACTATTACTTTGTTTGTTTTATGCGCTTTTGTCAAAGAAAACTTTGATGTTTTTATATGGCTACTACACAATATATGCAATATTTACCACATAAAACATTTTAAAGTGAAATATTTGAAGTAATCGGAGCCCTGAAAATAATTCATTATAACATGGATTTTTTTGTCATTATTATTATTTTTTGAGCAATGGCAAAAACAGAAAATTAAAGAAAGACAAAAGGAAAACATTGCAACATTTTCTCATTAGATTTCACCTCATAATGTTCTTTTTTATTTTTACAATAGTGTTTCCAGAATGTGTGGCGGGCCGGTAAACAATTAGCTGTGGGCCGCACTTTGGACACCCCTGATATAGAGTGAGAGATGCATGCATGAGTGCACCGTGCGTGAGTGCACCGCGCATGAGTGCACCGTACATGTTGCCATGTACTGTACACTGGCAGCAAGACATGAAAAATGCAGCGGGAGAAAGGGGCAAACATAGCTTTGTGCATTCCCCAAGTTGTGCCACTCGTACGATGATGTCATCCAACAGAAGAAGTATGTCGTTTGCAACTTTCCTTAAGAAACGGACAATCGATTCCAGGTCAGAGGTCGCTCCATTTTTGGTACAGTAAGGCAGTGGTTCTCAACTTGTTTTACTTTGACGTACCCCTGTGGGTTGTGTACAAAACCCCAAAACCAGTGAAGTTGTCACGTTGTGTAAATGGTAAATAAAAACAGAATACAATGATTTGCAAATCCTTTTCAACTTATATTCAATTGAATAGACTGCAAAGACAAGATATTTAACGTTAGAACTGGAAAACTTTGTTATTTTTTGCAAATATTAGCTCATTTGGGATTTGATGCCTGCAACATGTTGCAAAAAAGCTGGCACAAGTGGCAAAAAAGACTGAGAAAGTTGAGGAATGCTCATCAAACACTTATTTGGAACATCCCACAGGAGAACAGGCTAATTGGGAACAAGTGGGTGCCATGATTGGGTATATAAGCAGCTTCCATGAAATGCTCAAACAGTCATTCACAAACAAGGATGGGACGAGGGGTCACCACTTTGTCAACAAATGCGTGAGCAAATTGTTTAGGAGCAACAATTCTCAACCAGCTATTGCAAGGAATTTAGGGATTTCACCATCTACGCTCCGTAATATCATCAAAAGGTTCAGAGAATCTGGAGAAATCACTGCACGTAAGCCATGATATTACAGACCCTCGATCCCTCAGATGGTACTGCATCAAAAAGTGACATCAGTGTGTAAAGGATACCACCACATAGACTCAGGAACACTTCAGAAAACCACTGTCAGTCACTACAGTTGGTCGCTACATCTGTAAGTGTACGTTAAAACTCTACTATGCAAAGCCAAAGCCATTTATCAACAACACCCAGAAACGCCGCCGGCTTCGCTGGGCCGCGAGCTCATCTAAGATGGACTGATGCAAAGTGGAAAAGTGTTCTGTGGTCTGACCAGTCCACATTTAAAATTGTTTTTGGAAACAAAGAGGAACCATCCGGATTGTTCTAGGCGCAAAGTGTAAAAGCCAGCATGTGTGATGGTATGGGGGTGTATTAGTGCCCAAGACATGGGTAACTTACACATCTGTGAAGGCACCATTAATGCTGAAAGGTACATACAAGTTTTGGAGCAACATATGTTGCCATCCAAGCAACGTTATCATGGACGCCCCTGCTTATTTGTAGCAAGACAATGCCAAGCCACGTGTTACAACAGCGTGGCTTCGTAGTAAAAGAGTGCGGGTACTAGACTGGCCTGCCTGTAGTCCAGACCTGTCTACCATGGTGCAATATGAAGGCTAACATAGCAGAAGGGAGACTGTTGAACAACTTAAGCTGTACATCAAGCAAGAATGGGAAAGAATTCCACTTAAAAAATGTGTCTCCTCAGTTCCCAAACGTTTACAGAGTGTTGTTAAAAGGAAAGGCCATGTAACACAGTGGTAAAAAAATGCCCCTGTGACAAATTTTTTGCAATGTGTTGCTGCCATTAAATTCTAAGTTCATGATTATTTGCAAAAAAAAAAAAAAAAAGGAAGTTTCTCAGTGTGAACATTAAGTATCTTGTCTTTGCAGTCTATTCAATTGAATATAAGTTGAAAAGGATTAGCAAATCATTGTATTCTGTTTTTATTTACCATTTACACAATGTGACAACTTCCCTGCTTTTGGGGTTTGTAGATTTTTTTTAGCAAAGTAAAACTCAGAACCACTTTTAGTCGCTGTTGCAGATAAAGCCAACATGGTAAGAACAGCGAGAAAGACATAAGTCTATTCTTCCAACCATGGGAAGAAAGAAAGTGAGTGTGAAGGACAGTTCTCAGGGGAAGATGATATGACTTGAACTAAAGAAAGAAATCCTTGAAAAGCGACAGTAACAGTCAGCAGTACAAGCTCTGCACTTTACAATAACTCCAACAACAAATAAGTTCATTTCAGGTAAGATAGATTCAAGACATCAATTGAGTATCGTTTGTTTACAGTACAAGGTCTCGGAACCAATTAACTCAGAAAGAAGACAGAGATTGCAACATCTGCGTTTTGTCCAGGAGAGAACACACAGAAGATTATACGAATAATAACACACACAAAAATGTGACAAAAACAGACTATCTTTGAATCTCTGTAAACCTAAAATAATGCAATTCAGTAACAGCAGAAGAGAAAGTCAAACAAATACAAAAAGACGGACATTGAAAGGGTAAAAGAAACCAACTTTTGGGAGTAATAATAGATGATCAAATGAACTGGGAATCTCATAGAAAATATACAACATAAAGTAGCAAGGATTATGTCACTAATGAACAAAACAAAACATGTTTTGGACCAAAAATCACTTTATGTTCTTTACTGCTCACTATTGTTACATATCTGAGTAATTGTGCAGAAATATGGGAAATAAGTCAAAATGTACACGTATTTACTTAGCATGTTACAAAAAAGAAAGAATAGTCATAATTAGAGATGTCCGATAATGGCTTTTTTGCTTATATCCGATATTGTCCAACTCTTAATTACCGATTCCGACATCAACCGATACCGATATACACAGCCGTTGCATTAACACATTATTATGCCTAATTTTGTTGTGATGCCCCACTGGATGCATTAAACAATGTAACAAGGTTTTCCAAAATAAATCAACTCAAGTTATGGGGAAAAAATGGCAACATGGCACTGCCATATTTATTATTGAAGTCACAAAGTGCATTCTTTTTTTTTAAACATGCCTCAAAACAGCAGCTTGGAATTTGGGACATGCTCTCCCTGAGAGAGCATGAGGAGGTTGAGGTGGGCGGGGTAGGAGGTTAGCGGGGGGTATATATTGTAGCGTCCCGGAAGAGTTAGTGCTGCAAGGGGTTCCGGGTATTTGTTCTGTTGTGTTTATGTTGTGTTACGGTGCGGATGTTCTCCCGAAATGTGTTTGTCATTCTTGTTTGGTGTGGGTTCACAGTGTGGCGCATATTTGTAACAGTGTTAAAGTTGTTTATACGGTCACCCTCAGTGTGACCTGTATGGCTGTTGACCAAGTATGGCTTGCATTCACTTGTGTGTGTGAAAAGCCGTAGATATTATGTGATTGGGCCGGCACGTAAAGGCAGTGCCTTTAAGGCACGCCCCCAATATTGTTGTCTGGGTGGAAATCGGGAGAAATTCTGGAGAATGGTTGCCCCGGGAGATTTTCGGGAGGGGCACTGAAATTCGGGAGTCTCCCGGGAAAATGGGGAGGGTTGGCAAGTATGACCGGGAGACGCAACTGCTCTGTACTTCTCCCTACGTCCGTGTACCACTCCGTACAGCGGCGTTTTAAAAAGTCATACATTTTACTTTTTGAAACCGAAACCGATAATTTCCGATATTACATTTTAAAGCATTTATCGGCCGATAATATCAGCAGTCCGATATTATCGGACATCTCTAGTCATAATAATACATATTGAGTGATACATACAGTGATGACAAATACCCAATTTTCCGGACCATAGGGCGCACCGGATTATAAGGCGCACTACTGATGAATGGTCTATTTTCGATCTTTTTTCATACATAAGGCGCATTATAGGAGTCATATGTACTATTTTTTTCTAAATGTAAAAGACTTACTTGTGGTCTACATAACATGTAATGGTAGTTCTTTGGTCAAAATGTTGCATAGATTATGTTTTACAGATCATCTCTTTGTCGCTTTCTGACCGTCGCTTCAGGATGCACTGTTTTGTGGGCGGTCTTATTTACGTGCCTCCACTTCGACAGCGTCTTCTCCCCGTCATCTTTGTTGTAGCGGTGTAGCGTGCAAGGACGGGAGTGGAAAAAGTGTCAAAAGATGGCGCTAACTGTTTTAATGACATTCAGACTTTACTTCAATCAATAACATAGCAGCATCTCCTCATCCGGAAACAACAACAACACCCGAAATGTGTCCCGTGAAAAAACGTCCGACCGGAACTCTCTAATAACTAAAGTTCCTTGGGTGAATAATGTAAACTCACTACACCGGTATGTTTTAGCGCTTTCATGGCGAGTTTACTGACAGATATAAGTAAGAACTTTACACTACTTTATATTAGAAATGGCAACAGCGGAGGTTGAATGTCACATAACAAGAAGATAGAGAAAAAGAAGAAGTTTATCGACTATGGTGTCGGCACGAACTACAAAGGCGGAAGCGCGCAATTTTTCATGACTTATGCAGATCCCAAATACAGATCAGCAGGTACCAGAAGGTGATAAAATTAGTTTTTGCATAATATTGTGAAACACAACACCAAAAAATATGTCTTACCTTATACACACACCATAATAACACTCCTATGTTGAAGCACAGTACAATCCATCAAGCGGTGTGGCTTCATAGCTTACCAAAGTCCTACTAAAACATTTTGATAGATTTTTGAGCGCTGTGTGTAATGTTCTATATTTTCAATGGAACATATAAAATGTCGGTGTTGTTTACTTGAGTCATATTGCAGTCTACACATATCGCTTATGTGTGACTGCCATCTACCGGTCACACTTATCATTACACCATGTACCAAATAAAATTGCTTCGAGGTCGGTAAGCACAATCAGAATTATTCCGTACATACACGTATCTCCTATGTGTGACTGCCATCTACCGGTCACACTTTTCATTACACCATGTACCAAATAAAATAGCTTCGAGGTCGGTAAGCACAACCAGAATTATTCCGTACATACACGTATCTCTTATATGTGACTGCCATCTACTGGTCACACTTATCATTACACCATGTACCAAATAAAATATATTCGAGGTCGGTAAGCACAACCAGAATTATTCCGTACATACACGTATCTCCTATGTGTGACTGCCATCTACCGGTCACACTTTTCATTACACCATGTACCAAATAAAATAGCTTAAAGGTCGGTAAGCACAACCAGAATTATGGTGCGGGGTTGTTTTTCAGGAGTTGGGCTTGGCCCCTTAGTTCCAGCGAAAGGAACTTTGAATGCTTCAGGATACCAAAACATAACAATTCCATGCTCCCAACCTTGTGGGAACAGTTTGGAGCGGGCCCCTTCCTCTTCCAACATGACTGTGCACCACTGCACAAAGCAAGGTCCATAAAAACATGGATGACAGAGTCTGGTGTGGATGAACTTGACTGGCCTGCACAGAGTCCTGACTTGAACTCGATAGAACACCTTTGGGGTGAATTAGAACGAAGACTAAGAGCCAGGCCTTCTCCACCAACATCAGTGTGTGACCTCACCAAAGTGCTTTTGGAAGAATGGTGGAAAATTCCTATAAAGCAGGGGTCACCAACGTGGTGCCCGCGGGCACCAGGTAGCCCGTAAGGACCAGATGAGTAGCCCGCTGGCCTGTTCTAAAAATAGCTCAAATAGCAGCACTTACCAGTGAGCTGCCTCTATTTTTTAAATGTTATTTATTTACTAGCAAGCTGGTCTCGCTTTGCCCGACATTTTTAATTCTAAGAGAGACAAAACTCAAATAGAATTTGAAAATCCAAGAAAATATTTTAAAGACTTCTTCACTTGTTTAAATAAATTCATTAATTTTTTTACTTTGCTTCTTATAACTTTCAGAAAGACAATTTTAGAGAAAAAAATACAACCTTAAAAATGATTTTAGGATTTTTAAACACATATACCTTTTAAATTCCTTCCTCTTCTTTCCTGACAATTTAAATCAATGTTCAAGTAAATTTATTTTTTTTATTGTAAAGAATAATAAATACATTTTAATTTAATTCTTCATTTTAGCTTCTGTTTTTTCGACAAAGAATATTTGTGAAATATTTATTCATACTTATTATGATTAAAATTTAAAAAAATTATTCTGAAATAAATCTTATTCCAAAGTCTTTTGAATTTCTTTTAAAATTTTTGTTTTGGAAATTCTAGAAGAAATAATGATTTGTCTTTGTTAGAAATATAGCTTGGTCCAATTTGTTATATATTCTAACAAAGTGCAGATTGGATTTTAACCTATTTAAAACATGTCATCAAAATTCTAAAATTAATCTTAATCAGGAAAAATTACTAATGACGTTCCATGAATTATTTTTTTAATTTTTTCAAAAACATTCGAATTAGCTAGTTTTTCTCTTCTTTTTTTCGGTTGAATTTTGAATTTTAAAGAGTCGAAATTGAAGATAAACTATGTTTCAAAATTAAATTGTCATTTTTTTCGTGTTTTCTCCTCTTTTAAACCATTCAATTAAGTGTAAATATCATTAATTATTAATAATAACATAGAGTTAAAGGTAAATTGAGCAAATTGGCTATTTCTGGCAATTTATTTAAGTGTGTATCAAACTGGTAGCCCTTCGCATTAATCAGTACCCAAGAAGTAGCTCTTGGTTTCAAAAAGGTTGGTGACCCCTGCTATAAAGACACTCCGCAACCTTGTGGACAGCCTTCCCAGAAAATATGAAGCTGTAATAGCTGCAAAAGGTGGACCCACATCATATTGAACCCTATGGGTTAGGAATGGGATGGCACTTCAAGTTCATATGTGAGTAAAGGCAGGTGGCCAAATACTTTTGGCAATATAGTGTATATATATTCTATTTTGTCGGAAAAACTAACGTCAAAACGACAGCGCTTGCATCCGGACGCAGTAGTGGTAGCAAACATGGCGCCTGTTGTTGAGCTGGTGTTACTCTCTTTATACAACCGCTCTGGACAGCATTAAAAATGGATTCACCTTTCCATTTATGTTTTCACGGAGGCTAAAACAAACCCCTGAACGGCCGTGACGTGCAAAGGCAGCGGCGTCATGAATACGTGAATAGGAGAAATGTACTTTTCTTGTTCTTACGTGTCCACCATAAAAAAAACAACAGGAGCTGAAGTTTCAAGTGACATGAGATAAAAAATGAAACTACTGTAGGTTTACGTTTGTCGGAAAACGTGGCAGAGGTTTTCAGCGATTAGTACCAGCAATTAAAACTTAGCACCCATCTGGATAAAGGTGCAAATCTCAAAATTGGTGTTCATTTTTTGGGAACATTGGACTACAACTTGCTTATTTTTTATATGGATTTCTAAATGAAAAAAAAAAACAAACATGAATCCAAACAAGAATATGTATCGTAATATTGGACTGGATATCAGCAAGAAAACCAGTATCGGATGATATCGGTTTGTGTCTAAAATCTCTATTGTGAAGTACGATACAAGCACTCCTGCAGCGTGTTTAATTGTGCAAAGTTCCATTGCTAAATGTCATTTACAAAAAGGCAAACATGGTAGGTTATAGGCTACTAGAGGTTTGCAGCTACACAACAGCTAAGCACACAATAGCACTCAAGCTAAACATACGTGATGCAGTTATGCAGTCTAAAACGACAAGTATCAAATGAGTATAGTTGCAATACTGTATCACATACAAAGTCTAAGGCAGAAGTTTTTTTTTTTAAAGAAAGTATTCAGTAACAAACGTGTCTGCATCATTGGACTTACTGCGTCATTAGCTTATTATAGTGACCACTAGTTGTCGCCAACAAACTAATTACTCCTTCAAAAGCCTAAATCTGTTATAAGGTATGTAGCCTACTGTCAAAATGACTTTAAAAGTCTTATATAAGTGTTATAATGACGGCAACACGTGATGTAAGTGTCTATATTAGCTATATTAGCCTACTATCAAAATGACTTTAAAAGCCTTATATAAATGTTATAATGAAGACAACACATGATATACAGTAAGTGTCTATATTAGCTACATTAGCCTACTATCAAAATGACTTTAAAAGTCGTATATACTCTAAGTGTTATAATGAAGGCAACACATGTGAAGAGTCTCTATTACCCTACTTTCAAAATGACTTTAAAAGTCTTATATAAGTGTTATAATGAAGACAACACATGATGTAAGTGTCTATATTAGCTATATTAGCCTACTATCAAAATGATGTACTAGGTGCAGATACATGGATGTTCTAGGTACTGATACATGGATGGTCTAGGTGCCGAAACATAGATGTTCTAGGTGTAGTTACATGGATGTTTTAGGTGCTGATACATGGATGTCTAGGTGCAGATACATGGATGTTGTAGGTGCAGATACATGGATGCCTAGGTGCAGATACATGGATGTTCTAGGTGCAGATACATGGATGCCTGGGTGCAGATACATGGATGTTCTAGGTGGTGATACATGGGTGTCTAGGTGCAGATACATGGATGGACTAGGTGCTGATACATGGATGTTCTAGATGCAGATACATGGATGTTGTAGGTGCAGATACATGGATGTTGTAGGTGCAGATACATGGGTGTTCTAGGTGAAGATACATGGATGCCTAGGTGCAGATACATGGATGTTCTAGGTGCAGATACATGGATGCCTAGGTGCAGATACATGGATGCCTAGGTGCAGATACATGGATGTTCTAGGTGGTGATACATGGGTGTCTAGGTGCAGATACATGGATGGACTAGGTGCAGATACATGGATGTTGTAGGTGCAGATACATGGATGTTGTAGGTGAAGATACATGGATGTTCTAGGTGCAGATACATGGATGTTGTAGGTGCAGATACTGCAGATACATGGATGTTGTAGGTGCAGATACATGGATTTTGTAGGTGCAGATACATGGATGTTGTAGGTGCAGATACATGGATGTCTAGGTGCAGATACATGGATGCCTAGGTGCAGATACATGGATGTTCTAGGTGCTGATACATGGATGTCCTAGGTGCAGATACATGAATGTTGTAGGTGCAGATACATGGATGTTGTTGGTGCAGATACATGGATGTTGTAGGTGCAGATACATGGATGTTGTAGGTGCAGATACATGGAGGTTGTAGGTGCTGATACATGGATGTTGTAGGTGCAGATACATGGATGTTGTAGGTGCAGATACATGGATGTTGTAGGTGCTGATACATAGATGTTGTAGGTGCTGATACATAGATGTTCTAGGTGCTGATACATGGATGTACTAGGTGCTGATACATTAATGTTCTAGGTGCTGATACATAGATGTTCTAGGTGCAGATACATGGATGTTCTAGATGCTGATACATGGATGTTCTAGGTGCTGATACATGGTTGTTCGAGGTGCTGATACATGGATGTTCTAAGTGCAGATACATGGATGTTCTAGGTGCTGATACATGGATGTTCTAAGTGCTGATACATGGATGTTCTAGGTGCTGATACATGAATGTTCTAGGTGCTGATACATGAATGTTGTAGGTGCAGATACATGGATGTTGTTGGTGCAGATACATGGATGTTGTAGGTGCAGATACATGGATGTTGTAGGTGCAGATACATGGATGTTGTAGGTGCAGATACATGGATGTTGTTGGTGCAGATACATGGATGTTGTAGGTGCAGATACATGGATGTTGTAGGTGAAGATACATGGATGTTGATGGTGCAGATACATCGATGTTGTAGGTGCAGATACATGGATGTTGTTGGTGCTGATACATGGATGTTGTAGGTGCAGATACATGGATGTTGTAGGTGCAGATACATGGATGTTGTTGGTGCAGATACATGGATGTTGTAGGTGCAGATACATGGATGTTGTTGGTGCAGATACATGGATGTTGTAGGTGCAGATACATGGATGTTGTTGGTGCAGATACATGGATGTTGTAGGTGCAAATACATGGATGTTGTAGGTGCAGATACATGGATGTTGTTGGTGCAGATACATGGATGTTGTAGGTGCAGATACATGGATGTTGTTGGTGCTGATACATGGATGTTGTTGGTGCAGATACATGGATGTTGTAGGTGCAGATACATGGATGTTGTAGGTGCAGATACATGGATGTTGTTGGTGCAGATACATGGATGTTGTAGGTGCAGATACATGGATGTTGTTGGTGCAGATACATGGATGTTGTAGGTGCAGATACATGGATGTTGTAGGTGCAGATACATGGATGTTGTTGGTGCAGATACATGGATGTTGTAGGTGCAGATACATGGATGTTGTAGGTGCAGATACATGGATGTTGTTGGTGCAGATACATGGATGTTGTAGGTGCAGATACATGGATGTTGTTGGTGCTGATACATGGATGTTGTTGGTGCAGATACATGGGTGGTCTAGGTGCAGATACATGGATGGACTAGGTGCTGATACATGGATGATATAGGTGCAGATACATGGATGTCCTAGGTGCTGATACATGGATGTACTAGGTGCTAATATGTGGATGTTCTAGGTGCAGATACATGGAAGTTCTAGGTGCTGATACATAGATGTTCTAGGTGCTGATGCATGGATGTACTAGGTGCTGATACATGAATGTGCTAGGTGCTGATACATGAATGTTCTAGGTGCTGATACATAGATGTGCTAGGTGCTGATACATGGATGTACTAGGTGCAGATACATGAATTGTCTAGGTGCTGATACATGAATGTTCTAGGTACTGATACATGGATGTTCTAGGTGCTGATACATAGATGTTCTAGGTGCTGATACATAGATGTTATAGGTGCTGATACATGGATGTTCTAGGTGCTGATACATAGATGTTCTAGGTGCTGATACATGGATGTACTAGGTGCAGATACATGGATGTACTAGGTGCAGATACATGGATGTCCTAGGTGCTGATAAAATGTTAGGATAGCAGCAACAAAATCACCCACACAGAAATGAAGAGGAGTCAGAAAGCTTCAGGACTCTGCACTCATATTGATTGTGAGCAGGCCCATAAGGCATGCTGACATGTGGGGGATGTAGAGAGAGACATGTGGGGGATGTAGAGAGAGACATGTGGGGGATGTAGAGAGAGACATGTGGGGGATGTAGAGAGAGACATGTGGTGGATGTAGAGAGAGACATGTGGAGGATGTAGAGAGACATGTGGTGGATGTAGAGAGAGACATGTGGTGGATGTAGAGAGACATGTGGTGGATGTAGAGAGAGACATGTGGAGGATGTAGAGAGAGACATGTGGAGGATGTAGAGAGAGACATGTGGTGGAGGTAGAGAGAGACATGTGGGGCATGTAGAGAGAGACATGTGGTGGATGTAGAGAGAGACATGTGGTGGATGTAGAGAGAGACATGTGGGGCATGTAGAGAGAGACATGTGGTGGATGTAGAGAGAGACATGTGGTGGATGTAGAGAGAGACATGTGGGGCATGTAGAGAGAGACATGTGGTGGATGTAGAGAGAGACATGTGGTGGATGTAGAGAGAGACATGTGGGGCATGTAGAGAGAGACATGTGGTGGATGTAGAGAGAGACATGTGGTGGATGTAGAGAGAGACATGTGGTGGATGTAGAGAGAGACATGTGGGGGATGTAGAGAGAGACATGTGGGGGATGTAGAGAGAGACATGTGGGGCATGTAGAGAGAGACATGTGGGGGATGTAGAGAGAGACATGTGGAGGATGTAGAGAGAGACATGTGGTGGATGTAGAGAGAGACATGTTGAGGATGTAGAGAGAGACATGTGGAGGATGTAGAGAGAGACATGTGGTGGATGTAGAGAGAGACATGTGGAGGATGTAGAGAGAGACATGTGGTGGATGTAGAGAGAGACATGTGGAGGATGTAGAGAGAGACATGTGGTGGATGTAGAGAGAGACATGTGGTGGATGTAGAGAGAGACATGTGGTGGATGTAGAGAGAGACATGTGGGGCATGTAGAGAGAGACATGTGGAGGATGTAGAGAGAGACATGTGGGGCATGTAGAGAGAGACATGTGGTGGATGTAGAGAGGACGCTCCATCCCATCTGCATCTCTTGTCCAGCAGACGATGCATTTAATTAAGGGCCACAGGGGTATTAGTGTTATTTAACCATGCCCCACAATAGAGAGCGAGGTCCCGTGTGATTCAGGTCCTGCTGTCACTTTTCTAGGCCAGTCGCTACTGTGATCAGCAGAAAGAAAAAAAGCATCAAACAAACAGCAGTGCTCCTGATAGTAGGCCGAGCTCTGGCAGGGCTTCTGAAAAGCACCATATGGATCACACGGGCCAGGACCGAGGGACCGAGCACCTGAAAGCTGCCATGATCAGCACACTGAGTCTCAGTCCTGCACGCCGTGACCACGTGGGCGCGCCTCGCTGGCGTAATGGCGGCGTTGGAGGACGAGGGTCGTCACAAAGAGCAAACCTTTGTCAGAGCGTGCATGAATATGAGAGTGTGTCTTGTCCCTCTTCTTTCACGCTGCATTTCCTCCCTTCCTCAGAGGTCTGGAACACTTTGTTGTGGAGCTAGAGGTCTCTGTCGGCCATCGGAGTGTGTGTGTGTGTGTGTGTGTGTGTGTGTGTGTGTTAGATATTATTGTGTACGTGAGCAAAAGTCAGCCATTGAGGTAAATCTTACAGTCCTTAAATAAAATAGTGAACATACTAAAATGGCACCCATTACCTCCCTGCTTGGCACTCAGCATCAAGGGTTGGAATTGGGGGTTAAATCACCAAAATGATTCCCGGGCGTGGCACCGCTGCTGCCCACTGCTCCCCTCACCTCCCAGGGGGTGAACAAGGGGATGGGTCAAATGCAGAGGACAAATTTCACCACACCTAGTGTGTGTGTGACAATCATTGGTACTTTAACTTTAACTTTTTTACTAGACAACTTGTCTTTTAGTAGTAAGTAAACAAACAAAGACTCCTAATTTGTCTGCTGACGTATGCAGTAACATATTGTGTCATTTATCTACCTATTATTCTGTCTACATTGTAAAAGACAAACTGTAAAAATTGATTATTAATCCAATTGTTCATTTACTGTTAATATCTGTTTACTTTCTGTTTCAACAAGTTCTCTCTACACTTCTGTTAAAATGTAATAATCACTTGTTCTTCTCTTTTTTGACACTTTACATTAGTTTTGGATGATACCACACACTTAGGTATCGATCCGATACCAAGAAGTTACAGGATCATACATTGGTCATATTCAAAGTCCTGACTGTGAATTTAAAAAAAAAACACATAAACGATTTTGTGACGATAAAAAATATGGATGTAATCATAGTACAAACCCCGTTTCCATATGAGTTGGGAAATTGTGTTAGATGTAAATATAAACGGAATACAATGATTTACAAATCATTTTCAACCCATATTCAGTTGAATATGCTACAAAGACAACATATTTGATGTTCAAACTGATAAACCTTTTTTTTGTTGTTGCAACTTTAGAATTTGATGCCAGCAACACGTGACAAAGAAGTTGGGAAAGGTGGCAATAAATACTGATAAAGTTGAGGAATGCTCATCAAACACTTATTTGGAACATCCCACAGGTGAACAGGCTAATTGGGAACAGGTGGGTGCCATGATTGGGTATAAAAGTAGATTCCATGAAATGCTCAGTCATTCACAAACAAGGACGGGGCGAGGGTCACCACTTTGTCAACAAATGCGTGAGCAAATTGTTGAACAGTTTAAGAAAAACCTTTCTCAACCAGCTATTGCAAGGAATTTAGGGATTTCACAATCTACGGTCCGTAATATCATCAAAGGGTTCAGAGAAACTGGAGAAATCCCTGCACGTAAGCAGCTAAGCCCGTGACCTTCGATCCCTCAGGCTGTACTGCATCAACAAGCGACATCAGTGTGTAAAGGATATCACCACGTGGGCTCAGGAACACTTCAGAAACCCACTGTCAGTAACTACAGTTGGTCGCTACATCTGTAAGTGCAAGTTAAAACTCTCCTATGAAAGGCCAAAAAACGTTTATCAACAACACCCAGAAACGCCGTCGGCTTCGCTGGGCTTGAGCTCATCTAAGATGGACTGATACAAAGTGGAAAAGTGGTCTGTGGTCTGACGAGTCCACATTTCAAATTGTTTTTGGAAACTGTGGATGTCGTGTCCTCCGGACCAAAGAGGAAAAGAACCATCCGGATTGTTCTAGGCGCAAAAAAGCCAGCATCTATGATGGTATGGGGGTGTATTAGTGCCCAAGACTTGGGTAACTTACACATCTGTGAAGGCACCATTAATGCTGAAAGGTACATACAGGTTTTGGAGCAACATATGTTGCCATCCAAGCAACATTACCATGGATGCCCCTGCTTATTTCAGCAAGACAATGCCAAGCCACGTGTTAGATCAACGTGGCTTCATAGTAAAAGAGTGCGGGTACTAGACTGGCCTGCCTGTAGTCCAGACCTGTCTCCCATTGAAAATGTGTGGCGCATTATGAAGCCTAAAATACCACAATGGAGACCCCCGGACTGTTGAACAACTTAAGCTGTACATCAAGCAAGAATGGAAAAGAATTCCACCTGAGAAGCTTCAAAAATGTGTCTCCTCAGTTCCCAAACGTTTACTGAGTGTTGTTAAAAGGAAAGGCCATGTAACACAGTGGTGAACATGCGCTTTCCCAACTACTTTGGCACGTGTTGCAGCCATGAAAGTCTAAGTTAATTATTTTTTGCAACAAAAAAATAAAGTTTATGAGTTTGAACATCAAATATATTGTCTTTGTAGTGCATTCAATTGAATATGGGTTGAAAAGGATTTGCAAATCATTGTATTCCGTTTATATTAACATCTAACACAATTTCCCAACTCATATGGAAACAGGGTTTGTGCTATCGACTGGATACACTCTTGTACTTGGTATCATTACAGTGGATGTCAGGTGTAGATCCACCCATGGCATTTGTTTACATTCAGTGGTGCTGGCTTGCTGTTAGTGGTGAGCTATTGTATCCTCCTACGGTGTGTAGTGAATCATGTTTAGCTATTCCTCGTCCTCCAGTGATAATGGTACTTGTAAGAAACGTACTGGACGTTAGCCACTAGCTAGCTGGCTAGCCATGTCTTAAAGCACCTCTTCCTGAGGGTGTTTCAGTGTTATAACTTCACCTTTGTCTTTACTTTTTACGCCAAAATGCGTCCGTTCTCCCTTTTCTGTCTACACACTGTGTCTGCTTGTAAGTACTCCGCGTGTGTGCGCTGCCGAACATGCTCCTCTGCTGGTAAAACCAGCAATGTCACAACGTGCCGTCATGCCCAGGAATCGGTACTTTTCAAACAGAGTATAGTACCGTTTTTGATTCATTAGTACCGCGATACTATACTAGTACCGGTATACCGTACAAGCCTACAGCTTATGTGCTACTGAGCATAGACATCTTATAAGTAGACGCGAGAAATTGGGCCGCCATCTTGAAGTGGTGATGAGGAGCATGAAACTTTTCATTTCTCTCAAAACCAAACTGAAAATATTTAACTCAAATGTCAAATCCATTCTGCTGTACGGATCAGAAACATGGAAAACCACCAATAGCATACTCAATAAACTACAGACATTCGTAAACCGTTGCCTCCATCGGGTCCTAGGAGTCTACTGGCCAGACACCATCACCAATGCCAACCTGTGGGAACTCACCACACAAGAACCAGTGGAACTGCAAATCAGGAGAAGGAAGTGGAGCTGGATAGGCCACACACTCAGAAAAGCCAATAAATCAATCACCAAACAGGCACTAACATGGAACTCACAGGGGAAAAGAAACAGAGGGAGACCAAGAACAACCTGGAGAAGAAGCACGGAACAGGAGATGAGGACTGAGGGGCTGTCATGGCAACAACTCGACCGAAGGGCACAAGACCGGAATGGATGGAAGGCTTTCGTCGGCGGCCTATGTTCCCCAGGGAATACTAAGGCCTAAGTAAGAAGACATGAAACTGCTACAGGAAAATACCAAAAAAAGAGAAAAAGCCACCAAAATAGGAGCACAAGACAAGAAGTAAAACACTACACACAGGAAAACAGCAAAAAAATTAAAATAAGTCAGGGTGTGAAAGGTGGTGACAATACACATACTTTGAGACAAGAGCTATAGTGATGCATGCTTGGATATGGTTTAAAGTCATACCCAAAAATTGCGACAACAACTTTTTACTGTCAACTGAGTTTCGTTTTTAAGTGATTTCTGCTGGTGGTGTGCCTCTGCATTTTGTCAACGCAAACAATGTGCCTTGGCTCAGAAAAGGTTGAAAAACACTGGTCTATAGGTCCCTAAAATATATAGATATCTAATGTATTCATACATTGTTTATGTAGGATATACGCATGTTTATATAACCTAATCACATTGTTTCTTCAACTTAAAAATAGCTGACCGTTTTTTTTTCCCTCTTCTCTGGGATTATATTCCCAGTTTTGATCTCGGAACGTCTGGTCACTTATAGCATAAAACAATATTCTATTGCTGTTAAGCAAACTATGAATAATAAAACATGTGTCCTTTATCATGGCTACACGTATGACAAAAAAAGCGCGTGAAAATCAGTGGTATTCAGTGAGGTAAGATGAATTAAAGTTCATTGCTCCTGCCAAATGAATTGCACTGAGTGGAGCGGATCACCACTCCAAGATGGCGGCCCCGCGTCTCGTCAGCGCCAGTAGGCAGCAGCCATCCATGCTGCGTACCCTTAGAAGATGTCTGTGCTACTGAAGGACTGGCGGTCTGGAGAACCAACGGCTCGATTTTGCGTCGCATTTCTTCGTAAATGAAAGCACCATGGCTTCTGAGGAAGGTTCTTGAAGATGGCGGGAGGAGACATTTAGCACATGAAGATCACGTCCGCTAAGACCCCCCCGCATGTTGGTACAAGGAAGGGCAAATCGTATCAGCGCGGACAAAATCTCATCAGACGGATGTACGCGCCACTGACACCATAACTCAATGTGACTGGGGGTGGGGGGAGGTACACACACACACACACACACACACATACTGGTTATCATTTGGAATGGGGACCAAGTTTTTGATCATCACCCTTTCTACAGGTTGTGGAGGCATAAAAAAAAAATTAGTAAAATGGGGACCCTGGGGAAAAAGAGTTAATATGCTTCATGGGAACCAAATTTAAATAATTTTGCATAAATCACACACATTTGTACGTGACTACTGAGGACCATTTAAAAAAAAAAAAAGTTCAAATGAAATATGACATGATCCTCAGAATACAGCACCACAGCTGTCCTCTTATAGGAAGTTTCCCCACAGGAACCACATGGGTTAGCCTACTCTATACAGTATTTGCAACATTACTAGTGTTCACTTCACAGACACAGATGGTTCATCTAATTTTTGACATTATTTACACATTACTTTGTCTGTTTCAGTCACTATGTTATTTAGTCACTACAGTAATTATGTTCACATCCACAGGAACCACATGGGTTAGCCTACTCTATACAGTATTTACAACATTACTAGTGTTCACTTCACAGCCACACATGGTCCATCTAGTTATTTACATAATTTACACATTACTTTGTCTGTTTCAGTCACTGTTATTTAGTCATTACAGTAATTATGTTCACCTCTACAGGAACCACATGGGTTAGCCTACTCTATACAGTATATACAACCTTACGAGTGTTCACTTCACAGCCACAGATGGTTCATCTACTTATTGACATTGTTTACACATTACTTTGTCTGTTTCAGTCAATATGTTATTTAGTCACTACAGTAATTATGTTCACATCCACAGGAACCACATGGGTTAGCAAACTCTATACAGTATTTACAACATTACTAGTGTTCACTTCACAACCACACATGGTCCATCTAGTTATTTACATTATTTACACATTACTTTGTCTGTTTCAACCACTGTTATTTAGTCATTACAGTAATTATGTTCACATCCACAGGAACCACATGGGTTAGCCTACTCTATACAGTATTTACAACATGACTAGTGTTCACTTCACAGACACAGATGTTAAAGCAAATCCTGCATCATTACTGAAAACTGCTATTTAGCAGTAATGAAGTTATCTGCAACTCCAACTACCATATATAGAAGGATGGAACATTCTGAATGTGAATCATACTTTAAGGTAATAATGTTTTATAATCATGCTGTATGAAAATGTCATCCTAAGGAACACTAAACCAGATTTTGTTTTTGGAAAAATATATTAGTTTGAACTAAAGATGGTTACCATACAGAATCACAGTATTATTAATGATTAAACCTTTTTAAATGATTAACATAATTTAAAAAGGTTTCCCTTTAGGGCAGTGGTCCCCAACCGGTCCGTGGATCGATTGGTACCGGGCAGCACAAGAATTGTAAAAAAAAAAAAAAAATTTTTTTTAAATATATATATATATATCTTTTTTAAATCAACATAAAAAACACAATATACACATACAATTAGTGCACCAACCCAAAAAAAAAACCCTCCCCCATTTACACCCATTCGCACAAAAGGGTTGTTTATTTCTGTTATTAATATTTCTGGTTCCTACATTATATATCAATATAGATCAATACAGTCTGCAGGGATACAGTCCGTAAGCACACATGATTGTATTTATTTATGACAAAATAAAATAAAAATACCATACCCCCCCACCCTGGTCCGTGGGATACATTTTCAAGCATTGACCGGTCCGCAGTCACAAAAAGGTTGGGGACCACTACTTTAGGGGACCTGTTTTTTGGTCCCCTAAAGGTGACTGTGTAAACAGAGCGATGTCCCCATTAAGTAAGCATTGCGAGAACACACACACACATTTGTGATGAAGGCCTGGAGGCCGTCAAGTGGTAATCACTTATGGGAGTGTTCAACATGGAACGCCTACTGTGCCTGTGAATTAATCTACACGTCCACGGAAAAAAAAATTAAAAAAAGGATTATGTCGGAAAAAAAAAGAGTCGAGGGCGGTTATTCACGGGGCTGCACCATTCTGGAGAATACGTGAATCAGAATGTTCTAGCGTGGAATTTAGATCACGATTCTCTTGTTTGATTAAATACATTAAATGCCCTATTTCTTTAGCCATAGGGCACACCGGATTATAAGGCGCACTGCCGACGAATGGTCTATTTTCCAATCTGTTTTCATATATAAGGCGCACCTGATTATAAGGCGCATTAAAGGAGTCATATGTATTTATTTTTTCTAAATGTAAAAGACTTCCTTGTGGTCTACATCAGTGTTTTTCAACCTTTTTTGAGCCAAGGCACATTTTCTGCGTTGAAAAAATCCGGAGGCACACCACAAGCAGAAATCATTAAAAAACGAAACAGTAAAAAGTTGTTGTCGCAATCGTTGGATATGACTTTAAACCATACCCAAGCATGCATGACTATAGCTCTTGTCTCAAAGTAGGTGTACTGTCACCACCTGTCACATCACACCCTGACTTATTTGGAGTTTTTTGCTGTTTTCCTGTGTGTAGTGTTTTAGTTCTTGTCTTGCGCTCCTATTTTGGTGGGTTTTTCTTTTTTTTTGGTATTTTCCTGTAGCAGTTTCATGTCTTTCTTTGAGCTATATTTCCCGCATCTACTTTGTTTTAGCAATCAAGAATATTTCAGTTGTTTTTATCCTTTTTTGTGGGGACATTGTTGATTGTCATGTCATGTTCGGATGTACATTGTGGACGCCGTCTTTGCTCCACAGTAAGTCTTTGCTGTCGTCCAGCATTCTGTTTTGTTTACTCTGTAGCCAGTTCAGTTTTAGGTTCATTCTGCATAGCCTTCCCTAAACTTCAATGCCTTTTCTTAGGGGCACTCACCTTTTGTTTATCTTACTGCGGGGTTCGTTCTCCCGGGATGCAGACGGACCACTACGGACAAGGCGTGCAGGTAGGAACATGATTTATTCCTCAAAAATCATACACGTACCACTATGTTATTTAGTCACTACAGTAATTACAACTTGTGTTCACATCCACAGGAACCACATGGGTTAGCCTACTCTATACAGTATTTACAACATTACTAGTGTTCACTTCACAGCCACACATGGTTCATCTACTTATTGACATTATTTACACATTACTTTGTCTGTTTCGGTCACTATGTTATTTAGTCACTACAGTAATTATGTTCACATCCACAGGAACCACATGGGTTAGCCTACTCTATACAGTATTTACAACCTTACTAGTGTTCACTTCACAGCCACAGATAGTTAATCTACTTATTTACATTATTTACACATTACTTTGTCTGTTTCAGTCACTATGTTATTTAGTCACTACAATAATTACAATTTGTGTTCACATCCACAGGAACCACATGGGTTAGCCTACTTTATACAGTATTTACAACCTTACTAGTGTTCACTTCACAGTCACAGATAGTTAATCTACTTATTTACATTATTTACACTTTACTTTGTCTGTTTCAGTCACTATGTTATTTAGTCACTACAGTACTTATGTTCACATCCACAGGAACCACATGGGTTAGCCTACTCTATACAGTATTTACAACCTTACTGGTGTTCACTTCACAGCCACAGATTGTTTATCTAGTTATTGACATTATTTACACATTACTTTGTCTGTTTCAGTCACCAAGTTATTTAGTCACTACACTAATTATGTTCACATCCACAGGAACCACATGGGTTAGCCTACTCTATAAAGTATTTACAACATTACTAGTGTTCACTTCACAGACACAGATGGTTCATCTAATTTTTGACAATATTTACACATTACTTTGTCTGTTTCAGTCACTATGTTATTTAGTCACTACAGTTATTGTGTTCGCATCCACAGGAACCACATGGGTTAGCCTACTCTATACAGTATTTACAACATTACTAGTGTTCACTTCACAGCCACACATGGTCCATCTAGTTATTTACATTATTTACACATTACTTTGTCTGTTTCAGCCACTGTTATTTAGTCATTACAGTAATTATGTTCACCTCTACAGGAACCACATGGGTTAGCCTACTCTATACAGTATTTACAACCTTACTAATGTTCACTTCACAGCCACAGATGGTTCATCTACTTATTTACACATTACTTTATCGGTTTCAGTCACTATGTTATTTAGTCACTACAGTAATTACAACTTGTGTTCACATCCACAGGAACCACATGGGTTAGCCTACTCTATACAGTATTTACAACATTACTAGTGTTCACTTCACAGCCACACATGGTTCATCTACTTATTGACATTATTTACACATTACTTTGTCTGTTTCGGTCACTATGTTATTTAGTCACTACAGTAATTATGTTCACATCCACAGGAACCACATGGGTTAGCCTACTCTATACAGTATTTACAACCTTACTAGTGTTCACTTCACAGCCACAGATAGTTCATCTAGTTATTGACATTATTTACACATTACTTTGTCTGTTTCAGTCACCATGTTATTTAGTCACTACAGTTATTGTGTTCACATCCACAGGAACCACATGGGTTAGCCTACTCTATACAGTATTTACAACATTACTAGTGTTCACTTCACAGCCACACATGGTCCATCTAGTTATTTACATTATTTACACATTACTTTGTCTGTTTCAGCCACTGTTATTTAGTCATTACAGTAATTATGTTCACCTCTACAGGAACCACATGGGTTAGCCTACTCTATACAGTATATACAACCTTACTAGTGTTCACTTCACAGCCACAGATGGTTCATCTACTTATTTACATTATTTACACATTACTTTATCTGTTTCAGTCACTATGTTATTTAGTCACTACAGTAATTACAACTTGTGTTCACATCCACAGGAACCACATGGGTTAGCCTACTCTATACAGTATTTACAACCTTACTAGTGTTCACTTCACAGCCACAAATTGTTTATCTAGTTATTGACATTATTTACACATTACTTTGTCTGTTTCAGTCACCATGTTATTTAGTCACTACAGTAATTATGTTCACATCCACAGGAACCACATGGGTTAGCCTACTCTATACAGTATTTACAACATTACTAGTTTTCACTTCACAGCCACAGATGGTTCATCTAATTATTGACATTATTTACACATTACTTTGTCTGTTTCAGTCACTATGTTATTTAGTCACTGCAGTAATTATGTTCAAATCCACAGGAACCACATGGGTTAGCCTACTCTATACAGTATTTACAACATTATTAGTGTTCACTTCTCAGCCACAGATGGTTAATCTACTTATTTACATTATTTACACATTACTTTGTCTGCTTCAGTCACTACGTTATTTAGTCACTACAGCAATTATGTTCACATCCACAGGAACCACATGGGTTAGCCTACTCTATACAGTATTTACAACATTACTAGTGTTCACTTCACAGCCAAAGATTGTTTATTTAGTTATTGACATTATTTACACATGACTTTGTCTGTTTCAGTCACTATGTTAATTCCTGGTTCCATGACCCGCCCTATCTTGCCTCTGATTGGCCTGCCCTTAATGTTTTGCCCTAATCTTAACCAATGGTGACTCATCATAGTAAACAACTAACTAATCATGGATGTTCTTATACGTAAACCAACCAATCATCATTGATGTTTCTCCTATATTGTGTCCCCTGTCCGTGGAGTTGCTTCGCTACATAGCTTCCATTTTTAAGTTCATCATTTTTAATGGAAAACTTTAGTTTTTACCACTGGATGATCAAAAAACGTACTCATTACGGGAAAACCATAGTTGTTGGCAGGTATGGCAAAGAGACCGATCAAGATTTCAACACACGATGTAGGTCGGAAAAAACGAAGAAAAACGGAAAATGTTTTTTTATATTTTTACAGGGATAAAAAAAGACAGACTTCCGACTATAGACGGAAAAACCACATGCCTGTTTTTGTAGTGTCCTGGTTATAAATAAAGTAAAAGCCAATGAATGTTTAAAGAGAATCGCAGCAACAGAGCTGGGGGAAGACAGATTGGTGGCCGCAGGGTGGGAGATGAGTGGAAGGGGGCTGGAGAGTTTAGTTTGATCACACCATCTTGTTCTAAACAGAGTCCCAGTTAGAATTGTAGGTGGTGTTTAAACTGGTGCTTTGGTCAATTGGGCAGATTTTTGTCACATGATGTAGCTTGAATATTCCAAACCAAAATGCAAAATCATGCTATGTTTACCAGATTAGATTTAAAATATATACATTCTAACACTCTTGGTGCGCTTGTTTGGTGCACACTAGGGTTGTCCCGATACCAATATTTTGGTACCGGTACCAAAATGTGTTTCGATACTTTTCTAAATAAGGGGGACAACAACAAAAAATGGCATTATTGGCTTTATTTGAACAAAAAAATCTTAGTGTACATGAAACATATGTTTATTATTGTAATTTAGTCCTTAAATAAAATAGTGAACATACTAGACAACTTGTCTTTTAGTAGTAAGTAAACAAACAAAGGCTCCTAATTAGTCTGCTGACGTATGCAGTAACATATTGTGTCATTTATCTACCTATTATTTTGTCTAAATTATAAAGGACAAGCTGTAAAAAATGATTATTAATCCACTTGTTCATTTACTGTTAATACCTGCTTATTTTCTGTTTCAACATGTTCTATCTACACTTCTGTTAAAATGTAATAATTATTTATTCTTCTGTTGTTTGATACTTTACATTAGTTTTGGATGATACCACACAATTAGGGATTGATTCGATACTGTTATGGTTGGAGGGAGTTGTGACGGCACAGACACAAGGGGGCTCTATGTATTTTATTATATAGAATAATCAGCAATAATACGATACATAAACTATAGAATTTAGGTATCGATCCGATACCAAGTAGATACAGGATCATACATTGGTCATATTCAAAGTCCTCATGTGTCCAGGGACGTATTTCCTGAGTTTATAAAAACAATATGAATAAAATAAATAAATAGAAAAAGATTTTGTGACGATAAAAAATAGCGATGTAATCATAATAGTATTGACTAGATACGCGCCTGTACTTGGTATCATTACAGTGGATGTCAGGTGTAGATCCACCCATGGCATTTGTTTACATTGTGATGCCGGTGAGCTATTGTATCCCAGTGTTTCCCATAAACTGCCAAGATACCTGTGGCGGTGGGGGCGTGGCTATGGGCGTGGTCATCATGACATCATCGGTTAATTTGCATAATTTACTACAATGATATGATTTTCTCTAAAAAGGCTCAAAAAATGTATACTTACTAATTAATAATAACAGTTTTGTTTTAAACGTCCATCCATCCATCCATCCATCCATCCATTTTACAATATAATTACAACACTTTATGTACATATTTATATACAGATTTGAACAATAAGTTATTCACTGAAATATATTTATTAATTGTGGTTCTTACAAAAAATATATCTTATAAAAATATAAAAGCTAAAATGTCTCTTAAAGCTCTGCCCCTTTAATTAGTGCATACTAAATAATTTAACTTTAGCCTACTACTACAACCATATTATTTACCAGCAACATAAAGTGAAACAGAGGCAGAGGTGTCCTGCCACAGTCAGTAACAAATAAACAGAAAACAGTAGTGGTGGTAGATAGACACAGAGCTTCATCAAACATCTGATCCACTGAACAAAGAGCTCCAAAAATCTTGAACTTTAGACTACCATCAGTTTTACTCCCTACACTTAACCATGTGTTTCCTACTGCCTGCAGACTTTGCACCCTTTGTTATATACACATGTTGTGTTTCTAATATAAATACATTTAATAAAGTCAAATACAAATAAGGCAACAAGAGAAGTATCCTACACTTCTCTTTTGTAAAGTAAATCCGAACAGTCGATATGGGCATCTACATTAACTATATGATTTGCCTGAGAAGCAAGAGAGGGAAAAAAAAATATATATATATATATTTTTTAATTTAAATTTTTTATTTGTGGCGGACGTAATTCTTTCGTGGTGGGCCGCCACAAATAAATGAATGTGTGGGAAACCCTGTATCCTCCTACGGTGTGTAGTGAAGCATGTTTAGCTATTCCTCGTCCTCCAGTGATAACGAGACTTTTGACAAACTTACTTTATTCGTCACCAAGGAGGCGAGGATTAGTGATTTAGAAGTAGCTAAAACACTGCCGACTGCGGATGGATGTTAGCGAATCCTGAAGCGACTGTCAGAAAGTGACTTGAAGATGATGTGTAAAACATCATCTATGCAACATTTTCACCAAAGAACCACCATTACATGTTATGTAGACCACAAGGAAGTCTTTTACATTTAGAAAAAAATAATAATAATATGAGTCCTTTAATGCGCCTTATGTATGAAAACAGACCTAAATAGAGCCGCTCATCGGCAGTGTGCCTTTTAATCCGGTGTGCCCTATAGTATGGTACCTTTTCGTATCCCTTGGTAGTGGGCGGAGCTCGCCATCAACTGTCTTTACTGCACTTACGATGATCAGATCTCCTTCCAAACTGATATAAAGCTTTTAGGTTGGGGTCTGATCACGACTACACCTTGATATCCACACCAATATCGCCCCTTTGTGGAGGTAAGTTTTCCCGGTCTTAGCTTCCTACCACATCCTCTGATCTTTGATGGTGGACCAGACTGCATGAGTCATGGGTGCCTGCCAACAAATCAACGCTTCAATTCCATCTTACGTCTGTCAGTGGGCGCCATATTGAGGCGCTAAAAACTACCACATGGCTGAAGGGGAAGTCACGTGAATTGGGACCGCCCACAAAACGGCGCGTCCTGAAGGCTGGAACATGGTCCTGAAACCGTCATCTCTGCAACACTTTTGAGCAAAGAACCAGCATTACAGTACGATGTGAGCCAACTAGACCCTTACACAGATGCACACGAGATGTGCGGGTTCGATTCCCGTAGGTTACATTTCCAGAGAATGAGCAGTTGGGGTTCTTTCTCCTCGTTTGAAGGGGCATATGCTTGCGACCACGCCGTCCCATTTAGTCTCTGTAAAGCACCAGTTCCATTGGCAACAAAACAGGCCTAGCGCATAATACTACTACCACCATGCTTGATGGTAGGGATGGTGTTCCTGGGATTAAAGGCCTCACCTTTTCTCCTCCAAACATTCCTTTTGGAGGAAAGTTCTGTGGTCAACCACATCCTCTGATCTTTGATGGTGGACTAGACTGCATGAGTCAACATACAGAGCAGGGGGCGAGGGCCCTCTCGACGCTTTAATTCCATCTTACGTCTGTCAGTGGGCGCCATATTGAAGCGCTAAAAACTACAACATGGCTGACGGGAACAAAACGCGGTGGAAGAGGGAAGTCACGTGAATAGGGACCGCCCACAAAACGGCGCGTCCTGAAGGTTGGAACATGGTCCTGAAACCATTATCTCTGCAACATTTTGAGCAAAGAAGCAGCATCACGGTACGATGTGAGCCAACTAGACCCTTACACAAATGCACATGAGATGTGCGGGTTTGATTCCTGTAGGTTACATTTCCCGAGGATGAGCGGTTGGGGTTCTTTTCTCCTAGGTTTGGAGGGGCAGATGCTCGCCTCCACGCCGTCAGGAGCGCGGCCTTCTAGCTCGCTCTCCACCGACTCCCTCCTCTTACGTAACCCAAACCGCCCCCCCCCTCACACCTCCCCGCCCCCCGGCCGCCGCCACCTCCACCCTCTCGACACATCGCCAGCCTTTATTGGCTTATTTTCTCCTTTGCCGCACGGGCTTGCAGGATTTAGCAACACAAATAATAATCATTCAAACCCGTCTAAAAGAGCAAAAAGAAGAACAACACCGACTGCTTACATAAGCACACCTTGTGGAAAATAAGAAGACGCATTTCCCGATCTGGAGCTGCGGCTCAGCTCAGGGACATCATTGAAAGCCCTCCATTTTGCCCCCCCTCCCCCTACCCCCGCTTTCTTCTCCTCCTCACCTTCATGCTCAAAATGCGGCGTAAGCGAGCGATGCGGCGGCCCCGCCGCTACACCGACACATACTCACGCACGCTCCTTCAATCTCCCCCCCCACTTGAGCTCACATACGTGCACCTTGCTTAATTAACGCTCGGCAGGCTCGTCACTCTCCCCCCCCCCCCTCCCCCGGCTTCATTCACACTCCGTCCTCAAACACGGTAACGCTATAAGAACGCTATAAGATGGCAGCCTGTCAATGGCGACCAATCATCGGCGCCTAATGAAGACACACACCAGCAACCTCCCTTTTTTACGTAACGCTTCCAGAGGACTGGCGAAGGGGGGGAATGGGGGGGGGGGGGGGAGGCAAAAATAGGTTTCTGTGCAGGTTGAAAACAAAGTCACGGGTGAGGAAGAGGGGCCTACCTGCTCATACCACTCCCGGTTGGTGCAGGTGCACTCAGGCCACCATCCTCCTTGTCCGCTGGAGGAGTTGTTGCCGTTCACTTTGGGCCCCCCTTTGGATTGGCTCTTGGGGTTGGGGCCTCCAGGACCCCCGCCAGACATCATCTTGCCCTTACTTCTCCCTAAGGTGCCACCTCCTCCTCCTCCGCCGCCTCCTCCTCCTCCCCCGCCGCCGCCTCCCATGTTGCCTCCTACACCGGAGGCCGGCGCGGGCAAGGTTTGGCCTCCTCCGTACCCGGGCGGGTATCCGTAGGGCTCGGCCTGCCAGTCCCCGGCGTACGACGGGGCGTCCATCCTGCGCAGGGCGGCCATGCGGGTCACCTCATAACATTCTGGGCACTTGCAGCAGTGGTGGTGTTTGTGCATGCTGGCGCTCTCCCGTCTCCCTCCCTCGGATGGCGGGCTGAGGCGGCGGCGGCGGCGGCGGGCTCGCGGACGCCTGCGGTAACCGCGCTAATGGCGGGGGCTTTTCGACCGATTTTCTCCTCCCCCCACCCCTCCTCCCGGTCAAATCCCGCTCTCCGAGTCACTCTTCTCTGGGAAAGGACGGCGAGGCGGAGGCGAGGATGCAGCAACGGGGAAAGAAAAATACAAAATGGGCACGTCGTCTTTGTCCTCTTGACGTAGAAGATCAAATATTCAAAATATATGATCGCACAATCAGAGACCAGCCCCGATGAGATGAGAATCCTCTTGGTTCACAGTGATGCGCGTATAAATTCATATATATATATATATATATATATATATGGAAATATA
>NC_084734.1:15268466-15278466 GCF_033978785.1 Entelurus aequoreus
ATAAGTGTTTGATGAGCATTCCTCAACTTTATCAGTCTTTTTTGCCACCTTTCCCAACTTCTTTGTCACGTGTTGCTGGCATCAAATTCTAAAGTTAATGATTATTTGCAAAAAAAAAAAATGTTTATCAGTTTGAACATCAAATATGTTGTCTTTGTAGCATATTCAACTGAAAATGATTTGCAAATCATTGTATTCCGTTTATATTTACATCTAACACAATTTCCCAACTCATATGGAAACGGGGTTTGTAATATTGTGAGAGTCCAGTCCATAGTGGATCTAGCATAATAGTGTGAAAGTCCAGTCCATAGTGGATCTAACACAGGGGCCACCAACGCGGTGCCCGCGGGCACCAGGTCGCCCGTAAGGACCAGATGAGTCGCCCGCAGGCCTGTTCTAAAAAAAATTAAAAAAAAAAAAAAAAAAATATATATATATATATATATATATATTTTTTAAATTAAATCTACATAGAAAAAACACAAGATACACTTTCAATCAGTGCATCAACCCAAACAACCTCCCTCCATGCACACTCATCCACACCCACTCACACAAAAGGGGTTATTTCTTTCTGCTACCAATATTCTGGTTCCCACAACATAGACAACACATCTGCAAGGGACACAGTCCCTGAAGCACACATGATTGTATAGGCTGCTGGTCCACTAACATTTTCATTAATTACTATTTTTTTATGTAATTATTTTTATATTGTTTTACTTTCTTTTTTATCCAAGAAAATGTTTTTTTATTGATTTATCTTATTTTATTTTATTTTTTAAAAAAGGGCCTTATCTTCAACAGACCAGGTTGTCAATGAAATTAGATTTGTTTAAAGGGTTTTTAAAACCAGGCCCAGTCCAGATAATGTCCAAGTCGGACTCAGCAACACACACCTTCATTCATGTACACAGAAAAAAATTAGGGAACAACAGATTGCATATAATTTATAAACAAAATTACATTTTCAAAATAAGCATTTATGTACAGTCCAGATTATGTCCAGGTCACTCAAATTAGGGAACACAACAACAGATATCATATAATCTATAAACATAATTATACTTTCAAAATAAGCCATTGAGGACTTCTCATCTTTTTTTTAATGTTTTTTGGCATCATTATCGTTTTCAACCATGTAACTTTCTAAAGTTAGAAAATACTGAATAAATGTTTTAAAGAAAGTAATACTAAGTGAATATCTGTTTTTGGCCTTAAAAATAAACCTTTTACAGAGTACTATAATTAAATTGACTAAATCATGATTGTCAATGAACTCTCCTAAAATAACAGAAACCACATTAAGCTTCATAAACAAACCAATCCTTAAACACATTTTTTCAACTTCCACCCAAAACAAAGACACAATATGACAATACCAAAACAAATGCCGGGTGGATTCAGGCTCCTGACAACAAAATCGGCAATCATCTGACTCTGTCATATTCCATAATTTGAACATTTTCCCTGTGGGTAAGAAGTTATAAATAATTTTAATTTGAAAATAACGATTTTGCACATCGATAGTAGTTTTATAGATTAGTTTGAATATGGCATCCCATGGCAACGGGCAGTCAAAAAAGTCCTCCCATTTTCCATTTGTGTTGTATGGGGCAGCCTTTAAAGATTTCTTTATTAAATAAAAATTATATACTTTTCTATTTATTTTAGTTCCTTTTTGCCAACTAGAATTTCTTATTAGAGGTTTACAAACTAATAATTTAGTAGTTCCATAATTAATTATTTGTTTCCATCTTTTCCCAATTACTCCAGTTAGTTGATAAAATGAAAAGCTTGAGCAAGCATCACCATACATAGTTCTAAATTCATCATACTTCATAATTTTACCATTCTCATTGATAATATCAGTGACAAAAATGATTCCTCTTTCAAACATATTTTTCCAAAAGAAAGGCTTTCCATCTATTACAATATTAGAGTTCATCCGTATTATCTGCTGCAAAATATCGTCTCTTTTTTCTGGCACATAAAATTGAAGACACCACCATGAGTGGATTGTTTCCTTTATGAACCCCGCCATGTTTCCCAGCAGACTCTCTACATAAGAAAAATGGGAGGGGATCACTTGTAAAAAAGGATACAATTTATTTTGATACAGTACATGTTTTTTGTCCAACAGGACATTCGTGTACCACTCAATGTTTAAATACATCTTTGGAACAATTGATGCTTTTAAAGACAGACACATAGCTTCAAGGTTGAGAAGTTTCAGGCCCCCATATTCATAATCTTTGTACAAAACCTTTCTTTTAATCTTTTCTGGTTTGCCATTCCAGACAAAATCGAAGACCCTCCGCTCATAAATCTTAAAAAAGTTTTGTGATCTAGCATAAAATTGTGAGAGTCCAGTCCATAGTGGATCTAACATAATAGTGTGAGAGTCCAGTCCCTAGTGGATCTAACATAATAGTGTGAGAGTACAGTCCATAGTGGATCTAGCATAATATTGTGAGAGTCCAGTCCATAGTGGATCTAACATAATAGTGTGAGAGTCCAGTCCATAGTGGATCTAACACAGTGTGAGAGTCCAGTCCATAGTGGATCTAACATAATATTGTGAGAGTCCAGTCCATAGTGGATCTAACATAATATTGTGAGAGTCCAGTCCATAGAGGATCTAGCATAATAGCCTGAGAGTCCAATCCATAGTGGATCTAGCATAATATTGTGAGAGTCCAGTCCATAGTAGATCTAACATAATAGTGTGAGAATCCAGTCCATAGTGGATCTAACATAATATTGTGAGAGTCCAGTCCATAGTGGATCTAACATAATATTGTGAAAGTCCAGTCCATAGTGGATCTAGCATAATATTGTGAGAGTCCAGTCCATAGTGGATCTAGCATAATATTGTGAGAGTCCAGTCCATAGTGGATCTAACATAATAGTGTGAGAGTCCAGTCCATAGTGGATCTAACATAATATTGTGAGAGTCCAGTCCATAGTGGATCTAACATAATAGTGTGAGAGTCCAGTCCATAGTGGATCTAACATAATAGTGTGAGAGTCCAGTCCATAGTGGATCTAACATAATATTGTGAAAGTCCAGTCCATAGTGGATCTAACATAATAGTGTGAGAGTCCAGTCCATAGTGGATCTAACATAATAGTGTGAGAGTACAGTCCATAGTGGATCTAGCATAATATTGTGAGAGTCCAGTCCATAGTGGATCTAACACAGTGTGAGAGTCCAGTCCATAGTGGATCTAACATAATATTGTGAGAGTCCAGTCCATAGTGGATCTAACATAATATTGTGAAAGTCCAGTCCATAGTGGATCTAACATAATGTTGTGAGAGTCCAGTCTATAGTGGATCTAACATAATATTGTGAGAGTCCAGTCCATAGTGGATCTAACAACATTATTGAACAGGCGTCAACCTGCAGTCCACGAGTATCAGGTATGTGTGACTGCCATCTACTGGTCACACTTATCATCACACCGTGTACCAAATTCTTCGAGGTCGGTAAGCACAACCAGAATTAATCTGTACATTAGGCGCACCGGGTTATAAAGCGCACTGTCGACTTTTGAGGAAATGAAAGGATTTTAAGTGCGCCTTATAGGCCGAAAGATACGTTTTTAAAAAAAATGCCAGATACAGATATTGTGTCAGCTTTGTATTGTAGAAGTATATTATTATTAATTATTAGTTAAAACATTTCAGCTTTTTCTTATTACGTACCAATTTTACCTTACATTGTTACTGTTGTCTTTTCCCCGTGTAATAATAGAATATAAATATTAAAATGATTGTTTAACTGCGTGTAAAAAAAATATTAATGTTCAGTTACACATTTAGATAACACATGAGATTGTTATTATTTATCAAGTCGCCCCCAATATTACAATATATATTTAAAAAGTTAGTCTTGTTTACTTGAGTCATATTGCCATGATATTGCAGTCTACACGTATTTCTTATGTGTGACTGCCATCTACTGGTCACACTTATCATTACACCACGTACCAAATAAAATTGCTCCGAGGTCGGTAAGCACAACCAGAATGAATCCGTACATCAGGCGCACCGGGTTATAAGGCGCACTGTCGAGTTTTGAGAAAATGAAAGGATTTTAAGCGCAAATAATACACTAGTTGTTAGTCGTACATTCTATTGTATCGTTTTTTATATATAATATTTATTGTCTAAAAGCTTGTTTTTCTTTTTAAAAGGCATGTTACATGTTAAAATTGTGATGTTTTTTGGGGAGGGGGAGCAAATTGATTTCAATACATTTTAATTGGACACGTTCGGGATTTGAGATGCAAGTGTGTTGAGTTAAGAGCGCCGTCACAGAACCGATTTAGCTGGTAAATTGAGGTACTATCGCAGTATATGTGACATTAAAACCGATTCACGCACCGAACCGTGGTTACGACGTACAGTACCCTTCGCTTGTATGTAGGGATGTCCGATAATATCGGACTGGCGATATTATCGGCCGATAAATGCTTTAAAATGTAATATCGGAATTATCGATATCAGTTTCAAAATTATCGGTATCGTTTCAAAAAGTAAAATGTATGCCTTTTTAAAACGTCGCTGTGTACACGGACGTAGGGAGAAGTACAGAGCGCCAATAAACCTTAAAGGCCTACTGAAACCCACTACTACCGACCACGCAGTCTGATAGTTTATATATCAATGATGAAATCTTAACATTTCAACACATGCCAATACGGCCGGGTTTACTTATAAAGTGCAATTTTAAATTTCCCGCTAAACTTCCGGTTGAAAATGTCTATGTTTGAAACGGAAGTATGCGGACACATTGAATCCTATACAAAAAAACTCTGTTTTCATCTCAAAATTCCACAGTATTCTGGACATCTGTGTTGGTGAATCTTTTGCAATTTGTTTAATGAACAATGAAGACTGCAAAGAAGAAAGTTGTAGGTGGGATCAGTGTATTAGCGGCGGACTACAGCAACACAACTAGTAGGACAGAGATGGATAGCAGACGCGCTAGCCGGCGAACTCACCTTAACTTCCTCCGTCTCGCCGACCGCATCTGTGATCGGGTGAAGTCCTTCGTCGCACCGTCGATCGGATCGCTGGAACGCAGGTGAGCACGGGTGTTGATGAGCAGATGAGGGCTGGCTGGCGTAGGTGGATAGCTAATGTGTTTAGCATAGCTCTGTGAGGTCCGGTTGCTAAGTTAGCTTCAATGGCGTCGTTAGCAACAGCATTGTTAAGCTTAGCCAGGCTGGAAAGCATTAACAGTGTGGTTACATGTCCCTGGTTTAATAGTATTGTTGATCTTCTGTCTATCCTTCCAGTCAGGGATTTATTTATTTTGTTTCTATCTGCATTTGAGCCCGATGTATTGTCGTGGAGATAAAAGTCACTGTGAATGTCCATTTCGCGTTCTCCACTCTCATTTTCAAGAGGATATAGTATCCGAGGTGGTTTGAAATACAAATCCGTGATCCAAAATAGAAAAAGGAGAGCGTGTGGAATCCAATGAGCCAGCTTGTACCTAAGTTACGGTCAGAGCGAAAAAAAATATGTCTTGCACTGCGTACTAGTCCTTCACTCTAACGTACCTCATCCACGAATCGGTCCGAATCGCTCTGGCTGCATTGAAAACAATAGGAAAATGTGAGGAGCCTTTCAACTGTTGACGTCACGCTACTTCCGGTACAGGCAAGGCTTTTTTTTTTATCAGCGACCAAAAGTTGCAACTTTATCGTCGATGTTCTCTACTAAATCCTTTCAGCAAAAATATGGCAACATCGCGAAATGATCAAGTATGACACATAGAATGGATCTGCTATCCCCGTTTAAATAAAAAAAAATCATTTCAGTAGGCCTTTAAAGGCACTGCCTTTACGTGCCGGCCCAATCACATAATATCTACGGCTTTTCACACACACAAGTGAATGCAAGGCATACTTGGTCAACAGCCATACAGGTCACACTGAGGGTGACCGTATAAACAACTTTAACACTGTTACACATATGCGCCACACTGTGAACCCACACCAAACAAGAATGACAAACACATTTCGGGAGAACATCCGCACCGTAACACAACATAAAGTCAAAGTCAAGTCAAAGTCAGCTTTATTGTCAAACAACTGTTTGTACAGGACATACAGGTGGACGAAATTACGTTCCTCTCACAACCACGGTGTCTATAAATATAAAGTGTAAAAGAAGAATAAAAAAAGACAACAATTTAAACAGTCGCATGAGGGGGGGGGAAAATATACAGGGGAAGCACGACAGGACAAATACCCAGAACCCCTTGCAGCACTAACTCTTCCGGGACGCTACAATATACACCCCCCGCTACCCCTCCCACCCCACCCCCGCCCACCTCAACCTCCTCATGCTCTCTCATGGAGAGCATGTCCCAAATTCCAAGCTGCTGTTTTGAGGCATGTTAAGAAAAAAATAATGCACTTTGTGACTTCAATAATAAATATGGCAGTGCCATGTTGGCATTTTTTTCCCCATAACTTGAGTTGATTTATTTTGGAAAATCTTGTTACGTTGTTTAATGCATCCAGCGGGGCATCACAACAAAATTAGGCATAAGAATGTGTTAATTCCACGACTGTGTATATCGGTATCAGTTGATAACCGAAATGGTAATAAAGAGTTGGCCAATATCGGAATATCTGATATCGGCAAAAAAGCCATTATCGGACGTCTCTACTTGTATGTAAAATAAACAACTCGCATCCCGAACCCTGGTGTAGGGAAGCATGGGGGTGAGAGCAAACCAAACAAAACCAACAAGGTCCTTTTTACGGTGATGACATCCACGCACGTGTACAAAGGCAACAAGATTACACGCTCGGGGCTGCGGAGTGGGCGGACGGACGGACTGAGCGTGTGCGAGCGGAGAGAGACCATCTTTGCGGGCGTGCATGAAGCACACTTTTTTTGGGGGGGAGGGGGCAGCGTCCTCATTACAGCCCTGCATGCAAGCGGTGTTAAGGGGATGTGACACACGGCGGCGTGGGGGAGTTAATGCGGCGAGCCTCCACGCGGACTTGACACCGTGGTGGGTCGGGTGCCGCCCTCCTGGTAGACTTGACACCGTGGTGGGTCGGTTCTACACTCCTGGTAGACTTGACACCGTGGTGGGTCGGTGCCACACTCCTGGTAGACTTGACACCATGGTGGGTCGGGTGCCGCCCTCCTGGTAGACTTGACACCGTGGTGGGTCGGTGCCACACTCCTGGTAGACTTGACACCATGGTGGGTCGGGTGCCGCCCTCCTGGTAGACTTGACACCGTGGTGGGTCGGTGCCACACTCCTGGTAGACTTGACACCATGGTGGGTCGGTTCTACACTCCTGGTAGACTTGACACCGTGGTGGGTCGGTGCCACACTCCTGGTAGACTTGACACCATGGTGGGTCGGGTGCCGCCCTCCTGGTAGACTTGACACCGTGGTGGGTCGGTGCCACACTCCTGGTAGACTTGACACCATGGTGGGTCGGGTGCCGCCCTCCTGGTAGACTTGACACCGTGGTGGGTCGGGTGCCGCCCTCCTGGTAGACTTGACACCGTGGTGGGTCGGGTGCTGCCCTCCTGGTAGACTTGACACCGTGGTGGGTCAGGTGCCACCCTCCTGGTAGACTTGACACCGTGGTGGGTCGGCGCCACCCTCCTGGTAGACTTGACACCATGGTGGGTCGGTGCCACACTCCTGGTAGACTTGACACCATGGTGGGTCGGCGCCACCCTCCTGGTAGACTTGACACCGTGGTGGGTCGGGTGCCGCCCTCCTGGTAGACTTGACACCGTGGTGGGTCGGTGCCACACTCCTGGTAGACTTGACACCATGGTGGGTCGGGTGCCGCCCTCCTGGTAGACTTGACACCATGGTGGGTCGGTGCCACACTCCTGGTAGACTTGATACCATGGTGGGTCGGGTGCCACCCTCCTGGTAGACTTGACACCATGGTGGGTCGGCGCCACTCTCCTGGTAGACTTGACACCATGGTGGGTCGGCGCCACTCTCCTGGTAGACTTGACACCATGGTGGGTCGGCGCCACCCTCCTGGTAGACTTGACACCATGGTGGGTCGGTGCCACACTCCTGGTAGACTTGACACCATGGTGGGTCGGCGCCACTCTCCTGGTAGACTTGACACCATGGTGGGTCGGCGCCACTATCCTGGTAGACTTGACACCATGGTGGGTCGGTGCCACACTCCTGGTAGACTTGACACCATGGTGGGTCGGCGCCACTATCCTGGTAGACTTGACACCATGGTGGGTCGGTGCCACACTCCTGGTAGACTTGACACCATAGTGGGTCGGCGCCACCCTCCTGGTAGACTTGACACCATGGTGGGTCGGGTGCCGCCCTCCTGGTAGACTTGACACCATGGTGGGTCGGGTGCCGCCCTCCTGGAAGACTTGACACCATGGTGGGTCGGCGCCACCCTCCTGGTAGACTTGACACCATGGTGGGTCGGCGCCACCCTCCTGGTAGACTTGACACCATGGTGGGTCAGGTGCCACCCTCCTGGTAGACTTGACACCATGGTGGGTCGGGTGCCGCCCTCCTGGTAGACTTGACACCATGGTGGGTCGGCGCCACCCTCCTGGTAGACTTGACACCATGGTGGGTCGGGTGCCGCCCTCCTGGTAGACTTGACACCATGGCGGGTCGGCGCCACCCTCCTGGTAGACTTGACACCATGGCGGGTCGGCGCCACCCTCCTGGTAGACTTGACACCATGGCGGGTCGGCGCCACCCTCCTGGTAGACTTGACACCATGGTGGGTCGGGTGCCGCCCTCCTGGTAGACTTGACACCATGGTGGGTCGGGTGCCGCCCTCCTGGTAGACTTGACACCGTGGTGGGTCGGGTGCCGCCCTCCTGGTAGACTTGACACCGTGGTGGGTCGGGTGCTGCCCTCCTGGTAGACTTGACACCGTGGTGGGTCAGGTGCCACCCTCCTGGTAGACTTGACACCGTGGTGGGTCGGCGCCACCCTCCTGGTAGACTTGACACCATGGTGGGTCGGTGCCACACTCCTGGTAGACTTGACACCATGGTGGGTCGGCGCCACCCTCCTGGTAGACTTGACACCGTGGTGGGTCGGGTGCCGCCCTCCTGGTAGACTTGACACCGTGGTGGGTCGGTGCCACACTCCTGGTAGACTTGACACCATGGTGGGTCGGCGCCACCCTCCTGGTAGACTTGACACCATGGTGGGTCGGTGCCACACTCCTGGTAGACTTGATACCATGGTGGGTCGGGTGCCACCCTCCTGGTAGACTTGACACCATGGTGGGTCGGGTGCCACACTCCTGGTAGACTTGACACCATGGTGGGTCGGGTGCCACACTCCTGGTAGACTTGACACCATGGTGGGTCGGTGCCACACTCCTGGTAGACTTGACACCATGGTGGGTCGGGTGCCGCCCTCCTGGTAGACTTGACACCGTGGTGGGTCGGTGCCACACTCCTGGTAGACTTGACACCATGGTGGGTCGGCGCCACCCTCCTGGTAGACTTGACACCATGGTGGGTCAGGTGCCACCCTCCTGGTAGACTTGACACCATGGTGGGTCGGCGCCGCCCTCCTGGTAGACTTGACACCATGGTGGGTCGGCGCCACCCTCCTGGTAGACTTGACACCATGGTGGGTCGGCGCCACTCTCCTGGTAGACTTGACACCATGGTGGGTCGGCGCCACTCTCCTGGTAGACTTGACACCATGGTGGGTCGGGTGCCGCCCTCCTGGAAGACTTGACACCATGGTGGGTCGGCGCCACTCTCCTGGTAGACTTGACACCATGGTGGGTCGGGTGCCGCCCTCCTGGTAGACTTGACACCATGGTGGGTCGGCGCCACTCTCCTGGTAGACTTGACACCATGGTGGGTCGGCGCCACTCTCCTGGTAGACTTGACACCATGGTGGGTCGGCGCCACTCTCCTGGTAGACTTGACACCATGGTGGGTCGGGTGCCGCCCTCCTGGAAGACTTGACACC
>NC_084734.1:15283466-15293466 GCF_033978785.1 Entelurus aequoreus
TCTGGCACATGGCACACACTGACGGGTGACGGACGGCTGGGAAGGCGAGCTGCACACTTTTTTGCCGAGCCTTACACCTGCTCAGTGGCCTAGTGGTTAGAGTGTCCGCCCTGAGATGGGTAGGTCGTGAGTTCAAACCCCGGCCGAGTCATACCAAAGACTACAAAAATGGGAGCCATTACCTCCCTGCTTGGCACTCAGCATCAAGTGTTGGAATTGTGGGGTTAAATCACCAAAAATGATTCCCGGGCGCAGCCATCGCTGCTGCTCACTGCTCCCCTCACCTCCCAGGGGGTGATCAAGGGTGATGGGTCAAATGCAGAGAATAATTTCGCCCCACTTAGTGTGTGTGTGACAATCATGGCTACTTGAGTTTGCCACTTGTGCTATAAACGGTAGGGCTGTGAATCTCTGGGCACCGCACGATTCAGAAAGGATTCTCTATTCAAAATCAATACTTTTTAAATAACATGGCAGTTATGTTTGGCCCCAGAGGGCCGCTTCTAACAGTGAATACTATTATTACACCATTTTTTTTCTACTGCATTTTATTAGTAGATTTTTTTAAAACTAAAATGTAAAAAAAATTATGGTAAGTTGCAATACATTCACCTCAAAATGTAGTGTATATTACTGTAAATGGAAAAACAGTACTGCTGTTTTAATGGTTAAAAAAAAGGCAGCTCAGTTGCCAGAATTTTACTGTAAAATGTACATTAGTTTTTTTTACTGTAAATAAAAAAAATGCAATTTTACAGTAAAATTTTAGCACCTGAGCTGCCAGTTTGTTTGTTTTTACCGCAAATAAACAAGTATAGATGTATGGGTGTATTACTGTAAATGCCAAAACAGCACCACAGTTTATTACAGTAAAAAAAGTACAGTTTTTTTTATTCATTTAGAGAAAAATGCTGTAAAAACCACAGTAAATTTCACAATTTGACCATGAAATCTATTGCTACTTTTACATTGCACAATTTGATGGATAACTTGCTTCGAAATCATTATTATTAGTATTTATTTCTATTTAAAACAATGGTTGGAATGTTTGATGATATATTTTTGCATAATTAGACAATATTTAAGTTAACATCATTTGCGATTACATGGAGAACATGTATATATTTTTCTCCCTAAATAGAAATAAAGAATACATTTTCATGCATTTTATTAGTAGATTTATTTTCAACTAAAATGTAAAAAAAATTATGGTAAGTTGCAATAATTTCAACTCAAAATGTAGTGTATATTACTGTAAATAGAAAAACAGTACTGCTGTTTTTATGGTTAAAAAAAAGGCAGCTCAGTTGCCAGAATTTTACTGCAAAATGTACATTAGTTTTTTTTACTGTAAATAAAAAAAATGCAATTTTACAGTAATAAATAAATAAATGTATTTATTTATTTATTGTATTTATTTATTTTATATTTATATTTTATTATTTATTTTATTTATCTATTTATTTTATACATTTATTTATCATTTATTTTACAGTAAAATTTTGGCACCTGAGCTGCCAGTTTGTTTGTTTTTACCGCAAATCAACAAGTGTACATTATTGGGTGTATTACTGTAAATGCCAAAACAGCACCACAGTTTTATTACAGTAAAAAAAAGTATTGTTTTTTTTATTAATTTAGAGAAAAATGCTGTAAAAATCACAGTAAATTTCACATGGAGTACATGTATATATTTTTCTCCCTAAATAGAAATAAAGGATACATTTTTATGCATTTATTAGTAGATTTTTTTTCAACTAAAATGTAAAAAAAATGATGGTAAGTTGCAATAAATTCACCTCAAAATGTAGTGTATATTACTGTAAATGAAAAAACATTACTGCTGTTTTTATGGTTAAAAAAAAGGCAGCTCAGTTGCCAGAATTTTACTGTAAAATGTACATTAGTTTTTTTACTGTAAATTTAAAAAAATTCAATTTTACAGTAAAATTTTGGCACCTGAGCTGCCAGTTTGTTTGTTTTTACCGCAAATCAACAAGTGTAGATTATTGGGTGTATTACTGTAAATGCCAAAACAGCACCACAGTTTTATTACAGTAAAAAAAGTATTGTTTTTTTTATTCATTTAGAGAAAAATGCTGTAAAAACCACAGTAAATTTCACAATTTGACCATGAAATCTATTGCTACTTTTACATTGCACAATTTGATGGATAACTTGCTTCGAAATCATTATTATTAGTATTTATTTATATTTAAAAAAATGGTTTGAATGTTCGATAATATATTTTTGCATAATTAGACAATATTTAAGTTAACATAATTTGCGATTACAAGGAGTACATGTATATATTTTTCTCCCTAAATAGAAATAAAGAATACATTTTCATGCATTTTATTAGTAGATTTTTTTTCAACTAAAATGTAAAAAATATTATGGTAAGTTGCAATAATTTCAACTCAAAATTTAGTGTATATTACTGTAAATAGAAAAACAGTACTGCTGTTTTTATGATTAAAAAAGGCAGCTCAGTTGCCAGAATTTTACTGTAAAATGTACATTTGTTTTTTTACTGTAAATAAAAAAAATGCAATTTTACTGTAATAAATAAATAAATGTATTTATTTATTTATTGTATTTATTTATTTTATATTTATATTTTATTATTTATTTTATTTATCTATTTATTTTATACATTTATTTATCATTTATCATTTATTTTACAGTAAAATTTTGGCACCTGAGCTGCCAGTTTGTTTGTTTTTACCGCAAATCAACAAGTGTAGATTATTGGGTGTATTACTGTAAATGCCAAAACAGCACCACCGTTTTATTACAGTAAAAAAAGTATTGTTTTTTTTATTCATTTAGAGAAAAATGCTGTAAAAACCACAGTAAATTTCACATGGAGTACACGTATATTTTTTTCTCCCTAAATAGAAATAAAGAATACATTTTTATGCATTTATTAGTAGATTTTTTTTCAACTAAAATGTAAAAAAAATGATGGTAAGTTGCAATAAGTTCACCTCAAAATGTAGTGTATATTACTGTAAATGGAAAAACAGTACTGCTGTTTTAATGGTTAAAAAAAGGCAGCTCAGTTGCCAGAATTTTACTGTAAAATGTACATTAGTTTTTTTACTGTAAATAAAAAAAAATGCAATTTTACAGTAAAATTTTAGCACCTGAGCTGCCAGTTTGTTTGTTTTTTACCGCAAATCAACAAGTGTAGATTTATGGGTGTATTACTGTAAATGCCAAAACAGCACCACAGTTTATTACAGTAAAAAAAGTACAGTTTTTTTTATTCATTTAGAGAAAAATGCTGTAAAAACCACAGTAAATTTCACAATTTGACCATGAAATCTATTGCTACTTTTACATTGCACAATTTGATGGATAACTTGCTTCGAAATCATTATTATTAGTATTTATTTCTATTTTAAAAAATGATTTGAATGTTTGATAATATATTTTTGCATAATTAGAAAATATTTAAGTTAACATAATTTGCGATTACATGGAGTACATGTATATATTTTTCTCCCTAAATAGAAATAAAGAATACATTTTCATGCATTTTATTAGTAGATTTTTTTTCAACTAAAATGTAAAAAATATTATGGTAAGTTGCAATAATTTCAACTCAAAATGTAGTGTATATTACTGTAAATAGAAAAACAGTACTGCTGTTTTTATGATTAAAAAAGGCAGCTCTGTTGCCAGAATTTTACTGTAAAATGTACATTAGTTTTTTTTACTGTAAATTAAAAAAATGCAATTTTACAGTAATAAATAAAAAAATGTATTTATTTATTTATTGTATTTATTTTATATTTATATTGTATTATTTATTTTATTTATCTATTTATTTTATACATTTATTTATCATTTATCATTTATTTTACAGTAAAATTTTGGCACCTGAGCTGCCAGTTTGTTTGTTTTTACCGCAAATCAACAAGTGTAGATTATTGGGTGTATTACTGTAAATGCCAAAACAGCACCACAGTTTTATTACAGTAAAAAAAGTATTGTTTTTTTTATTCATTTAGAGAAAAATGCTGTAAAAACCACAGTAAATTTCACATGGAGTACACGTATATATTTTAATCCCTAAATAGAAATAAAGAATACATTTTTAGGCATTTTATTACTAGATTTTTTCAAAACTAAAACGTAAAAAAAATATGGTAAGTTGCAATAAATTCACCTCAAAATGTAGTGTATATTACTGTAAATGGAAAAACAGTACTGCTGTTTTTATGGTTAAAAAAAGGCAGCTCAGTTGCCAGAATTTTACTGTAAAATGTACATTAGTTTTTTTTACTGTAAATTTAAAAAAAAGGCAATTTCACAGTAACATTTTGGCACCTGAGCTGCCAGTTTGTTTGTTTTTACCGCAAATCAACAAGTGTAGATTATTCGGTGTATTACTGTAAATGCCAAAACAGCACCACAGTTTTATTACAGTAAAAAAAGTACTGTTTTTTTTTTTATTTAGAGAAAAATGCTGTAAAAACCACAGTAAATTTCTCAATTTGACCATGAAATCTATTGCTACTTTTACATTGCACACTTTGATGGATAACTTGTTTTGAAATCATTATTATTAGTATTTATTTCTATTTAAAACAATGGTTTGAATGTTTGATAATATATTTTTGCATAATTAGACAATATTTAAGTGAACATAATCTCCCTAAATAGAAAGAAAGAATACATTTAGTAAGAAAAGTTACAGTACTTCATTGATACATATTATTTCCAGCGTTCCAGGGCCAAATAAAATGAAGTGGCGGGCCACATCTGGCCCCCGGGCCTTGAGTTTGACACCTGTCATCTACATCAACAATATGATTTGTCTGAGTGGCTGGACAGGGCGGATTACAAAAATAAATAAGTAAAATATATTTTTTACATTTTTATTTTATTCTTTTCGGACTGCATTGTGCCGAGTGTGGAATTTGGTGGAGGAGGAATTATGGTGTGGGGTTGTTTTTCAGGAGTCGGTTCCAGTGAAAGGAACTTTGAACGCTCCAGGATACCAAAATAATTTTGGACAATTCCATGGGACGGCACTTCAAGTTCATATGTGAGTAAAGGCAGGTGGCCAAATACTTTTGGCAATAAAGTGTATATCAAACTCAAGTACCTCCTGTACTGTTTACTTGTTGAAATACCCTTCAATTCTATTTTTGGCAGCAGTGAAGTGGTCGTTTGGGTAGATATTTGTGGGGACATTGTATTGATTGTCTTGTCATGTTCGGATGTACATTGTGGACGCCATCTTTGCTCCACAGTAAGTCTTTGCTGTCATCCAGCATTCTATTTTTTGTTTACTTTGTAGCCAGTTCAGTTTTAGTTTCGTTCTGCATAGCCTTCCCTAAGCTTCAATGCTTTTTCTTAGGGGCACTCACCTTTTGTTTATTTGTGGTTTAAGCATTAGTTACCTTTTTACCTGCACTCTGCCTCCCGCTGTTTCCGACATCTACAAAGCAATTAGCTACCGGCTGCCACCTACTGATATGGAAGAGTATTACACGGTTACATAAGGGTATTTTAGTCAAATATGCAGGGATGAGATGTGTCAGTGGTCCTCGTCAGCCGGAGAACTTTGATTGTGGGGCGGCAACGGTAAAGTTTAGATCCATGAAGGAAAGAAGAAAGTGAATGAATGTTTATATCTGAATAAATGTACGTATGCATAAAAAAAAAATAATAATAATTTTTTTTAAATGAAGTAATGTTTATGACAAACTTTTTCCAAAACACAATATACAATGTGAGATATAAAAGGATACTGCATACATTTATCCTTTGTTTACAAAAAAGTGGGACCCCAAAAATTTACTGTAGGACCCCATTTTTTTGACTTGATGGGGTCCCTGGGACCCCATTCGGAAAAATCCTGGCGCGAACACTGGTGGGTGTGGTGTTCCCGGTCGGGTGCAGAAAGACCACCAGCGACAGCGTGCAGGTAAAAGAGTCGTTAATCCTCCAAAATAGAAAATAAAAGCGTGCAAAGGGACGCGCAGGGAGACAAGAGCTTGCGTCTAAACGTAGCCTCGCATGAAGACCGCTCACAAAACAATGATCCCCAGGCCGGCTTTTGAAGCCCTCTGATACTCTAGCCGCAGGTGAGAGCACTAATTATTCATCACCGGCCTGTGATGAGAGCTGCTCAGCAGCCGCATGTGAAGTGACCGCGTGGCAACGCCCGCAGAACAGGAAGTGGGCACAAAATAAGAGCACGGGACAGGAAAACAACCCCCCACACAGAAGAAAGACCACAAAATCAAAAACAAGGCATGATGACAACATAAATAAAGAAGCGGAGGCAACATTCTCATACTCTCTCTAACATCCAAAAAGAAATGGCCTGAAAAATAGGAAAATTAAAGGCCTACTGAAATGACATTTTTTTATTTAAACGGGGATAGCAGATCCATTCTATGTGTCATACTTGATCATTTCGCGATATTGCCATATTTTTGCTGAAAGGATTTAGTAGAGAACATCGACGATAAAGTTCGCAACTTTTGGCCGCTGATAAAAAAAGCCTTGCCTATACCGGAAGTAGCATGACGTCAACAGAGGAATGGATCCTCACATTTCCCCATTGTTTACACCAGCAGCTAGAGCGATTCGGACCGAGAAAGCGACGATTACCCCATTAATTTGAGCCAGGATGAAAGATTCGTGGATGAGGAACGTGAGAGTGAAGGACTAGAGTGCAGTGCAGGACGTATCTTTTTTCGCTCTGACCGTAACTTAGGTACAAGCTGGCTAATTGGGTTCCACACGCTCTCCTTTTTCTATTGTGGATCACGGATTTGTATTTTAAACCACCTCGGATACTATATCCTCTTGAAAATGAGAGTCGAGAACGCGAAATGGACATTCACAGTGACTTTTATCTCCACAACAATACATCGGCGAAGCACTTTAGCTACGGAGCTAACGTGATAGCATCGGGCTTAAATGCAGATAGAAACAAAAGAAATAAGCCCCTGACTGGAAGGATAGACAGAAAATCAACAATACTATTAAACCATGTACATGTAACTACACGGTTAATGCTTTCCAGCCTGGCGAAGCTTAACAATGCTGTTGCTAACGACGCCATTGAAGCTAACTTAGCAACCGGACCTCACAGAGCTATGCTAAAAACATTAGCTATCCACCTACGCCAGCCAGCTCTCATCTGCTAATCAACACCCGTGCTCACCTGCTTTCCAGCGATCGACGGCGCGACGAAGGACTTCACCCGATCATCGATGCGGTCGGCGGCTAGCGTCGGATAGCGCGTCTGCTATCCAAGTCAAAGTCCTCCTGCTCGTGTTGCTGCAGCCAGCCGCTAATACACCGATCCCACCTACAACTTTCTTCTTTGCAGTCTTCATTGTTCATTAAACAAATTGCAAGAGATTCACCAACACAGATGTCCAGAATACTGTGGAATTTTGAGATGAAAACAGAGCTTTTTGTATTGGATTCAATGGAGTCCGAATACTTCCGTTTCAACCATTGACGTCACGCGCATACGTCATCATATCTAGATGTTTTCAACCGGAAGTTTAGCGGGAAATTTAAAATTGCACTTTATAAGTTAACCCGGCCGTATTGGCATGTGTTGCAATGTTAAGATTTCATCATTGATATATAAACTATCAGACTGCGTGGTCGGTAGTGGTGGGTTTCAGTAGGCCTTTAAATAAGCTACGGGAAGGAGCCCAGAATTGTTTAAATGTTTGCAATAGTTCAGAAACCTTACAATGTGTTACAGTGGAGGGGGGCGTGGTCTGCGGGCCTGCCGCGGAGCGGGGTGTGTAAGGACCGGCCTCGAAGCCAGCGGCAGGTGAGTAGATTGCCCAGCTGGGGCTGGTTATCTAATCACACTGCAAAAACTGAAATCTAAGTAATATTAAATATCTCAAATGAGGGTGATATTTGCTTATTTTCTGTCTGATAAGATAATTCTTCTCACTAAGCAGATTTTATGTTAGAGTGTTTTAATTGTTTTAAGTGTTTTGGTCCTAAATGATCTCAGTAAGATATTACAACTTGTTGCTGAGATTTGATGACCTATATTGAGTAAAAAATGCTTGAAACTAGAATATCAACTGTTGCAAAGCTGTGTCATCAACACTCACAAGTATAAAACTGCTTTTTTAAAGTAATCATTTCTTATTTCAAGCATGAAAAAAAATCATGGCTTTGACACAATTGTGTCTCATAATTAAAACCGATGGCAGCCAAATGGACTTTGCTGTTTTATTTTCAATGAAACAATGGAAAATACGTTCTCATATAGTAGTACAGTTGGCACAGTACAGTAAACTGACAGTTAATATTCAAACATTTAACATGTGACATTTCACACAATTTTGAACAGAAATAGTTCATGCACATTCAAATAAATTCCTCAAAATTACAATTAAAAACATTTTGGCCGGGGGCCGGGCTGTATATATGCGCACTAATTGACTGAAAGAGCACGCACTTGGCGCGATGATGTCATGTTATCGATGGAAAAATGCATCTTTAGACCATATGATTTGCCTGAGCGGCTAGGAGACCCCGAGAGTAACAAGCGGCTGCCTTGTTTCCTTTCCATTAAGAACAATAAACTAGTTTTTAGTATAAGTTTGCTGGTTTCAAGAAATGTAATGCCGAGCGCATATCATTATGTCAAGATAATGGCACTAGCATTTACTTCATTTAAGAATATTTTTCAACATATCGAGCAAAAAGGTGTCATATATTTTTGTTTCCAACAAGAAAAGTGCACTTGTTATTAGTGAGAATATTCTTATTTTAAGGTATTTTTGGGTTAATTGAAGTTAGCTAATTTGACTTGTTTAGGAAAGTCTTGACAAGCCAAATTTTCTTGTTCTATTGGCAGATAATTTTGCTAAGTTCAAGTCCACCTGTCGCCCTCATTAGCAGCAGCCGGACCGAGACACGTTGTTGGGAGTTGGAACGAGAGAGAGAGAGACACATGCGGGAGAGCAGAGCGAGACACACGCACAGAGACAGAACAGAGACACGCCGGACTGGAAAATCCCAGAGATATTGCTGGAAAGCAATCCAGAGTTGTGTGAATGTCAATAAAACTTGCTCCACCCTGTACACCGGGCTCAGACTGATCTATCGACCACCACAAGAGGGAAACCTCTACAATTACCTCCATAAACTGCTGTAAAAATGTCTAAAATGGAGTTGTTGTGATGTAGAGAAATGCCATCTTTTTACCAATTTTCCCGGGAGATTTGCCTTATTTTGAAATGTTGCTGCTGCTTTTAGACACACGTCATAAAAAAGTGAACATTATGCTGGTTTTCTAAAAATAACAACTGAAAGCCTTGCCAAGCTGTTAACTGACGTATAATATGCATGTTTAAATAACTTTTACTGCAAATATCAACTATCAGGCTCTTTGACTGATAATAATAATCGGTATCGGTATCGGCCCTGAAAAAACATATCAGTCCATCTCTAGTAAGGACCTACTGCAAAAACACTGTTCAAATATGTTGTATATGACAGGAGCCCTGTGTCGTTTTTAGGAATCTACTAAAAAAATCTGGTCAAAGATCCTCTATATGAAAGAAGGGTTTAGGATGTACTGCAAGAATGCTAGTACAAGATCCTCTTAATGACAGGAACACTCTGCTCTTTCCAAGAGTCTACTGCAAAAACACCAGTCCAAGGTTCTTTATATGAGAGAAGCGCGCTGCTGTTTTTAAGCATCTACTGTAAAAAAGTTAGTCCAAGATCCTCCTACTGACAGGAACACTCTGCTCTTTTTAAGAGTGTACTGCAAAAATGTTAGTCCAAGATCCTCTTAATAAAAGAAACGCTCTACCATTTTTAAGCATTTACTGCAAAAATGCTAGTACAAGATCCTCTTAATGACAGGAAGACTCTGCTCTTTCCAAGAGTCTACTGCAAAAACACCAGTCCAAGGTTCTTTATATGAGAGAAGCGCTCTGCTGTTTTTAAGCATCTACTGCAAAAACACCAGTCCAAG
>NC_084734.1:15300966-15403466 GCF_033978785.1 Entelurus aequoreus
TACTCAATATAGGTCATCAAATCTCAGCTACAAGCTGTAATATCTTACTGAGATCATTTAGGACCAAAAACACTTAAATCAAGTAAAACACTCTAACATAAAATCTGCAAAGTGAGAAGAATGATGTTATAAGACAGAAAATAAGCAAATATCACCCTTATTTGAGATATTTCATCTTACTTAGATTTCAGTTTTTGCCGTGTGCTTTCTGCAAAATGCTCTAATTTAAAAAGTTGTGCATTTTCAGAATCAGAATCAGAATCAAAATAGTTTTTTTATTGCCATTGTTTGAGAATGGGCTCACAAACTAGGAATTTTTCTTGGTGCAATCGTGCAACATAAAACACATATAACACAGAATAGGTAATGATAATAATTCCATCCAGTTTCTTCCGCTTATCCGAGGTCAGGTCGCGGGGGCAGCAGCCTAAGCAGGGAAGCCCAGACTTCCCTCTCCCCAGCCACTTCGTCCAGCTCCTCCCGGGGGATCCCGAGGCGTTCCCAGGCCAGCCGGTAGATATAGTCTTCCCAACGTGTCCTGGGTCTTCCCCGTGACCTCCTATCGGTCGCACGTGCCCTAAACACCTCCCTAGGGAGGCGTTCGGGTGGCATCCTGACCAGATGCCCGAACCACCTCATCTGGCTCCTCTCCATGTGGAGGAGCAGCGGCTTTACTTTGAGCTCCTTCCGACGGATGCCCGACGGAGGAAACTCATTTCGGCCGCTTGTACCCGTGATCTTGGCCTTTCGGTCATAACCCAAAGCTCATGACCATAGGTGAGGATGGGAACGTAGATCGACCGGTAAATTGAGAGCTTTGCCTTCCGGCTCAGCTCCTTCTTCACCACAACGGATCGATACAGCGTCCGCATTACTGAAGACGCCGCACCGATCCACCTGTCGATCTCACCATCCACTCTTCCCTCACTCGTGAACAAGACTCCGAGGTACTTGAACTCCTCCACTTGGGGCAGGGTCTCCTCCCCAACCCGGAGATGGCACTCCACCCTTTTCCGGGCGAGAACTCGGACTTGGAGGTGCTGATTCCCATCCCAGTCGCTTCACACTCGGCTGCGAACCGATCCAGTGAGAGCTGAAGATCCTGGCCAGATGAAGCCATCAGGACCACATCATCTGCAAAAAGCAGAGACCTAATCCTGCAGCCACCAAACCGGATCCCCTCAACGCCTTGACTGCGCCTAGAAATTCTGTCCATAAAAATTATGAACAGAACGGGTGACAAAGGGCAGCCTTGGCGGAGTCCAACCCTCACTGGAAACGTGTCCGACTTACTGCCGGCAACGCGGACCAAACTCTGACACTGATCATACAGGGAGCGGACCACCACAATCAGAGAGTCCGATACCCCATACTCTCTGAGCACTCCCCACAGGACTTCCCGAGGGACACGGTCGAATGCCTTCTCCAAGTCCACAAAGCACATGTAGACTGGTTGGGCAAACTCCCATGCACCCTCAAGGACCCTGCCGAGAGTATAGAGCTGGTCCACAGTTCCACCACCAGGACGAAAACCACACTGTTCCTCCTGAATCCGAGGTTCAACTATCCGGCGTAGCCTCCTCTCCAGTACACCTGATTAGACCTTACCGGGAAGGCTAAGGAGTGTGATCCCACGATAGTTAGAACACACCCTCCGGTTCCCCTTCTTAAAGAGAGGAACCACCACCCCGGTAATAATAATAATAATAAAATGAGCTGTAACTGAGCTATCGGATCTTGTTATTGTTCATGTGCCTGATGGCCGAGGGGAAAAAAACACACACAAAAACACAAAAATGTAAGAAAAAAAGAGAACAATTAGAATGTAATGAGAAAATGCCGGACATTTTATGCTAATAAATACACTATATTGCCAAAATAATTTGGCCATCCATCCAAATGATGAGAATCAGGTGTCCAAAATCAAGCACTTAGGCATGGAGACTGTTTCTACAAACATTTGTGAAAGAATGGGCCGCTCTCAGTGATTTCCAGCATGGAACTATCATAGGATGCCACCTGTGCAACAAATCCAGTCGAGAAATTTCCTCGCTCCTAAATATTCCAAAGCCAACTGTGGCTTTATTATAAGAAAATGGAAGAGTTTGGGAACAAGCACGTTGTTGCACGCTGGACTCTGGAGCAGTGGAGACGCCTTCTCTGGACTGATGGATCACGCTTTTCCATCTGGCAATCTGATGGACCGGTCTAGGTTTGGAGGTTGCCAGGAGAATGCTACATTTCGGACAGCATTGTGCAGTGTGAAATTTGGTGGAGGAGGAATTATGGTGTGGGGTGGTTTTTCAGGAGTTGGGCTTGGCCCCTTGGTTCCAGTGAAAGGAACTTTGAATGCTCCAGGATAGACAATTCCATGCTCCCAACCTTGTGGGAACAGTTTGGAGCGGGCCCCTTCCTTTTCCAACATGACTGTACACCAGTGCACAAAGCAAGGTCCATAAAGACATGGATGACAGACTCTGGTGTGGATGAGCTTGACTGGCCTGCACAGAGTCCTGACCTGAACCCGACAGAACACCTTTGGGATGAATTAGAACGGAGACTGAGAGCCAGGCCTTCTCCACCAACATCAGTGTGTGACCTCACCAATGCGCTTCTGGAAGAATGGTGGAAAATTCCTATAAACACACTCCGCAACCTTGTGGACAGCCTTCCCAGAAAAGTTGAAGCTGTAATAGCTGCAAAAGGCGGACCCACATCATATTGAACCCTATGGGTTAGGAATGGGATGGCACTTCAAGTTCATATGTGAGTCAAGGCAGGTGGCCAAATACTTTTGGCAATATAGTGTAATAATAGTGAATTCCTGCGGAAATGTTCATGGGCCTGCTATTTGTGCCCTGTACCTCTGGCAGGGGGTCGCCGGAAGCCACCGTACTTAGAGTGTCCGCCCTGAGATGGGTAGGTTGTGAGTTCAAACCCCGGCCGAGTCATACCAAAGACTATAAAAATGGGATCCATTACCTCCCTGCTTGGCACACAGCATCAAGGGTTGGAATTGGGCGTTGAATCACCAAAAATGATTCCCGGGCGCGGCCACCGCTGCTGCTGACTGCTCCCTTCACCTCTTAGAAGGTGATCAAGGGTGATGGGTCAAATGCAGAGAATAATTTTGCCACACCTAGTGTGTGTGTGACAATCATTGGTACTTTAACTTTAACTTTAATAGATGGTGCCGAGTGTCTGAATCTGTGAGTTTTAGGTATAACTGTACAAAATGAGCAACAGAGCTAGCCATGCTTCCGATGGCCATCCAGCCAAAACCAAAAATAGGATGTAAAAAATGTTTTAGCCAGGGTTAAAGTAGACAAGTGTGTGAACAAAATGAGACGAGCTACGTGAAAGTATGGCTGAGCTACAAGAGGAGGTAATCTTGTCTTTTTGGCGTTTGTCTCAAAGCAATCGTCAATTTAAAGGCAGTGTTTCCCACACATTCATTTATTTGTGGCGGCCCGCCACGAAAGAATTAAGGCCACCACAAATAGATTTTTTTTCTTTGTCCTGTCCAGCTTCTCAAGCAAATAATATAGTTGATGTAGATGCCCATATCGGCTGTCCAGATTTACTTTACAAAAGAGAAGTGTAGGATCAAGATTTTTGGAGCCCTTTGTTCAGTGGATCAGATGTTTGATGAAGCATTGTGTCTTTCTACCACCACTACTGTTTTCTGTTTATTTGTTACTGACTGTGGCAGGACACCTCTGCCTCTGTTTCACTTTATGTTGCTGGTAAATAATATGGTTGTAGTAGTAGGCTAAAGTTAAATGATTTAGTATGCACTAATTAAAGGGGCAGAGCTTTAAGAGACATTTTAGCTTTTATATTTTTATAAGATATATTTTTTGTAAGAACCACAATTAATAAATATATTTCAGTGAATAACTTATTGTTCAAATCTGTATATAAATATGTACATAAAGTGTTGTAATTATATTGTAAAGTGGATGGATGGATGGATGGATGGATGGATGGACTTTTAAAACAAAACTGTTATTATTAATTAGTAAGTATACATTTTAGAGAAAATCATATCATTGTAGTAAATTATGCAAATTACTCGATGATGTCATGGTGACCACGCCCATAGCCACGCCCCTACCGCCACAGGTATCTTGGCAGTTTATGGGAAACACTGAAAGGGGTATATGTACCCATTAAATTGGCCCTTTTTTTTTTGTATTTGTGAATAGCATCGCCGTGGTAACACAAAATGTTCCCAGCCTAAAGTACCGCTGTTGAAGCAAGACCAACCTTTCTGGCGGTAAAACATATGTGGGGGTTCATTCGCCGGTTCGTCACGTATTAAGCGTGAGAGAAACGTGCGGAACTATAATAATAAAAGTTGAAGTATGAGCAATAATAATATGGGCTGTTTGCATTGCATTTTGTGGCGTACCTCAAGGATCAATATTTGGACCAAAACTGTTACATTTTTACATAAAACAGTATTTTTTAAGTTACAAAGGACTTAAAGATGGTATTATTTACAGATGATACAACGACAACACACAGAAGATAATACAAATAGTCTGTTTTTGTCAAACTATGTTTGAATCTCAGTAAAAGTAAAACAATGCTATTTGGTAACAGTAGAAAAGAAAGTCAAACACAAATATAAATAGACAGAGTAAATATTGAAAGGGTAAAAGAAAACACATTTTTGGGTGTAATAATAGATAACATGAACTGGAAGTCTCATGTGAAAAATATACAACATAAAGTAGCAAGAAACACGTCAATAATGAATAAAGCAAAACATGTTCTGAACCAAAAATCACTTTATATTCTCTACTGCTCAATAGTGTTACCATATCTCAGTTATTGTGCAGAAATATGGGAAATAACTACAAATGTGCACTCAAGTCACGAACTGTGTTACAAAAAAGATCAGTTATAATAATACATAATGTTGGATATAGAGAACATACAAACCCTTTATTTATTAAATCACAATTATTGAAATTCCACGACAGTGAATTTGCAAACATCTAACATTATACACAAAGCAAACTATAACTTGCTAGCCAAGAATATACAACAATTCTTCTCAACTAAAGAGGAGAAATATTACCTTAGAGGAAAATCAAATTTAAAACATTTGTATGCACGTACAACACTTAAAATCCTTAGCATATCTGTATGTGGAATTACAAACCCTGGTTCATTATGAGTTGGGAAAATGTGTTAGATGTAAATATAAACAGAATACAATGATTTGAAAATCCTTTTCAACCCATATTCAGTTGAATGCACTACAAAGACAACATATTTGATGCTCAAACTCATAAACTTTATTTTTTTTTTGCAAATAATAATTAACTTAGAATTTCATGGCTGCAACATGTGCCAAAGTAGTTGGGAAAGGGCATGTTCACCACTGTGTTACATGGCCTTTCCTTTTAACAACACTCAGTAAACGTTTGGGAACTGAGGAGACACATTTTTGAAGCTTCTCAGGTGGAATTCTTTCCCATTCTTGCTTGATGTACAGCTTAAGTTGTTCAACAGTCCGGGGGTCTCTGTTGTGGTATTTTAGGCTTCATAATGCGCCACACATTTTCAATGGGAGACAGGTCTGGACTACAGGCAGGCCAGTCTAGTACCCGCACTCTTTTACTATGAAGCCACGTTGATGTAACACGTGGCTTGGCATTGTCTTGCTGAAATAAGCAGGGGCGTCCATGGTAATGTTGCTTGGATGGCAACATATGTTGCTCCAAAACCTGTATGTACCTTTCAGCATTAATGGTGCCTGCACAGATGTGTAAGTTACCCATGTCTTGGGCACTAATACACCCCCATACCATCACAGATGCTGGCTTTTCAACTTTGCGCCTATAACATTCCGGATGGTTCTTTTCCTTTTTGGTCCAGAGGACACGACATCCACAGTTTCCAAAAACAATTTGAAATGTGGACTCGTCAGACCACAGAAAACTTTTTTACTTTGTATCAGTCCATCTTAGATGAGCTCAGGCCCAGCGAAGCCGACGGCGTTTCTGGGTGTTGTTGATAAACGGTTTTTGCCTTGCATAGGAGAGTTTTAACTTGCACTTACAGATGTAGCGACCAACTGTAGTTACTGACAGTGGGTTTCTGAAGTGTTCCTGAGCCCATGTGGTGATATCCTTTACACAGTGATGTCGCTTGTTGATGCAGTACAGCCTGAGGGATCGAAGGTCACGGGCTTAGCTGCTTACGTGCAGTGATTTCTCCAGATTCTCTGAACCCTTTGATGATATTACGGAGCGTAGATGGTGAAATCCCTAAATTCCTTGCAATGGTTTTTCTTAAACTGTTCAACAATTTGCTCACGCATTTGTTGACAAAGTGGTGACCCTCACCCCATCCTTGTTTGTGAATGACTGAGCATTTCATGGAATCTACTTTTATACCCAATCATGGCACCCACCTGTTCCCAATTTGCCTGTTCACCTGTGGGAGGTTCCAAATAAGTGCTTTCCCAACTTATTTGTCACGTGTTGCTGGCATCAAATTCTAAAGTTAATGATTATTTGCAAAAAGAAAAAGGTTTATCAGTTTGAACATCAAATATGTTGTCTTTGTAGCATATTCAACTGAATATGGGTTGAAAATGATTTGCAAATCATTGTATTCCGTTTATATTTACATCTAACACAATTTCCCAACTCATATGGAAACAGGGTTTGTATTAAATCACAATTATTGAAATTCCGTGAATTTGCAAACATCTAAAATTATACACAAAGCAAACTATAACTTGCTAGCCAAGAATATACAACAATTCTTCTCAACTAAAGAGGACAAATATAACCTTAGAGGAAAATTAAATTTTAAACATTTGTATGCACGTACAACACTTAAAACCCTTAGCGTATCAGTATGTGGAATTAAATGATGGAATGGATTAAGCAAAGAAATCCAACAAAGCACCAATATGATTCAGTTTAAGAGACTGTTCCAACTACAAGTGTTCACAAAGTACAAAGAGGATTATTATGTATTTATTCACGGTTCTGTTACAAACAGAGAACAAGGAAACTGCTATGCTATGAAAAGGGCTAAGATTAAATAAACTCTGCTTCTTCCTACTCCTTTTCGGACATCCCTGTAATGAAACAACTGGAAATATGTGATGCATTGCATTGTTCCAAATAAACTGAAACAAGCTTTGAAAAATACAAAAATACAGTATTTGGACTAGGGCTGTGCGATATATCGATATACTCGATATACTCGATATACCGCGGGTTTGTCTCTGTGCGATATATCAATCAGTTAATCAGTTTTTACTTACATAGCCCTAAATCACGAGTGTCTCAAAGGGCTGCACAAGCCACAACGACATCCTCGGCTCAGATTCCATAGGAAATGACTATATCGTGATATTTGAGTACCGTATTTTTCAGAGTATAAGTCGCACCGGCCGAAAATGCATAATAAAGAAGGAAAAAAAACATACATAAGTCGCACTGGAGTATAAGTCGCATTTTTTGGGGAAATGTATTTGATAAAAGCCAACACCAAGAATAGACATTTGAAAGGCAATTTAAAATAAATAAAGAATAGTGAACAACAGGCTGAATAAGTGTACGTTATATGAGGCATAAATAACCAACTGAGAACGTGCCTGGTATGTTAACGTAACATATTATGGTAAGAGTCATTCAAATAACTAACATATAGAACATGCTATACGTTTACCAAACAATCTGTCACTCCGAATCGCTAAATCCCATGAAATCTTATACGTCTAGTCTCTTACGTGAATGAGCTAAATAATATTATTTGATATTTTACGGTAATGTGTTTAATAATTTCACACATAAGTCGCTCCTGAGTATAAGTCGCACCCCCAAACTATGAAAAAAACTGCGACTTATAGTCCGAAAAATACGGTATACGTTCTCACGCAGTTGCTTTTAGCTGCGGGCATTACACTACAGGCTTTTCTCACTCTTTCTTGTCTCTGCTTCTCACAGAGACGTAAAACAAGCGCACCTTCTTACATACGTCACATACTGTCGCGCGTGCAACGTCATACGCCCTCACGGAGCAGAGAGGTAGCGGCATGGGTAAAGTTAGCTGTGGTGCTAGCGGAGTGGTGCGAGTGGTAATACGAGAGAAAAAGGTGCAAATCTGGTAACAACTGAAGGAAGAATTAATTCCCAAGAAAAACAGTCCATCGTTTGGCAGTGGTTTGGCTTCAAGCGGTAAGATGTTGAACAGACAACCGTAATTTGTCAAGTATGCGGCAAAAGCGTTGCTACAAAAAGTAGCATTACTGCTAATTTGTAGCATCATTTGAAAAGTCACTCGCTAGAGAATGAAGAGTGCTTGAAACTCCGCATGTCAACATCTCCGGCCGGTGCCACACCCACAAAATGCCGAAGAAACCATTTCCAGATCAACACCGTATGAAAAAATAGTCAACAACAGAAGGAGATAACGTCCGCAGGAACCTACCACATATCGAAGGACATACACTATTTGATTTCCTATTATGCAGCTCATTTTTATTTGACAGTTATTGAAATATCTTGTGTGACATCATGCACAAAAGTGCACTTTATTTGTTTTAAACTATTGTAGTGGCGTTCTGTACAAAAAGTGCACTTTAATTTAGTGTTGTTTTGATAAGTCATCTTAGTGACATCATGCACAAAAGTGCACTAATAGCTTGTTTTAAAATGTCTCTGACAATCTTGCACTTCCTGTTTTGGAAGTGACATGAATGTTTGTGCCACTGCTTAATAACTGTTTAATAAATACACTTTTGGTCAATTGACTTAGTTGTGATTTCCCTCTCCGCATGAAAGTTTAAAATGAGCATATATGAATGCAGTATGAAGAAGAATGTTTTAATGTAGACACATAGAATCATCATACTGCGGTGATTATATGCATCAAGTGTTCATTCAAGGCTAAGGCAAAATATGGAGATATATATCGTGTATCGTGACATGGCCTAAAAATATCGAGATATTAATAAAAGGCCATATTTGGACCATTAATATTATTAATTTTGAATATATTTTCCTAAGCTTTTTAACACAAACATGTTTTTAAACAATAAATCTGCTACATAAGCTCGCAAGTGGCCATACCTTTGCCAGCGTAAAGAGCCGGGGAAGTCCATTATCCGTTTGTTTTTTTGTCTTAAATAAAACAAACTTCAGCAGTAATGTGTCACTCTAAAATTGTAAAGCTTAAAAATTGTATTTCATAAACAACAATATTTGACACTGCAAAGCATTGAGGTATCGCCAAAAAGCTAAGACTGCAATGACCCTAGAAGGACAGCAGAGGGCAGTGTTTGGAAATAGAGGCCATGCTGGGCTTTGAGGGGCAGCTTTCTTTTTTGGCCTACATGTTTGGACTGCAAATTGTATTACTGTGTTACAATCAGAATGCAATAAAATATATTATTACACCAGTTGTCTGTGTGGGTTTGTTTGTTTTGCACCAGTTTCCTGGTGAGATATTTTTTTGATATAAAGTATTCGGTTTTCACATTCAATTACTGTGTAAATTCCCCTAAAAAATATTGTGAAAGTTTATAACCAAGATTATATCTCATAATGCACAGAAAGCATACACAGAGTTATTGGCTGCACAATTAAACTGAGTTGACTCCTTATCAGATCCAGATTTGGTGACAATAATAATAAATAAATACCAATAACAACTAGAAGAGGCATTTCCTGAAGGAATGGCGTGTGAATGCTCCAATGCTGAAGTTGAAGTGAAATGCGGACAGAATGTAGTATGAATGTAAGAATAATCTGAATGGTTTGAATCTTGAAGAGTTTGAATTTCCAGGAAAACCGGAATTTGGTTTGGAACTTGGGAAAGTGTTAGTTTGAATGTCCAGGATGAGTGGAATGTGTTGATGTTGGAATGTTTTGATTAGGTTGAAAAATGTGGGAATTGTGCAACTTGGAAAAATGTCCCATTCATTTCAATGGGAACTTCCTGGAAATTTTGGGGATTTTTTTTGAAAATGCTAAAACATTTGAAAGTTCTGAATGGTTGGTGTTGGAATTTTTCAAATTGATCCGAGAAATGTTGTAGTAACATTTATAATTGAAAAATGGTATTACGGAATTCCTAGAATTTCGGGAAAATCGGGAAATTTTTCAGTTCAAAAAACAACTTTGTTTTTTGTCCTGATTAAGAGGAATGTTTTGACGGTGTAACGGTTGAAGTGGGTTGAAAAATGTGGAAGGAGTAGTCGACAGATAAAAGGGTGAAAACCCAGGATTTCTGGGAATTCCTGGAATTTTTTTGAACTTGGAAAAATTATAGTTTGAATGTTCAGGATGGTGGAATGTGTTGAAGGTAGAATGGTTTGAATTGGTTGAAAAATGTGGAAATGGTGGAAGTTTGAAAAGTGGCCAATTCATTTTGAATGGGAAAAATGTCCCGGGAAACCAGGAATTCCGGGAAATCTGGGAATTTTTGCATTTTTTCAAGGGAAAGCCCGCGATTCCCGAATAGGCTGAACAGTTTGAAGTTGGAACGCTTTGAATCGGATGAAAAATGTGGAAGGTAGAGCGCCAAATCTGGAGAATAATAATAACAATAATAACTAGAAGAGGCAATTCCTGAAGGACTTGCATGTGAATGCTCCAATGCTGAAGTTGAAGTGAAATGCTGACAGAATGTAGTATGAATGTAAGAATAGGTTTGAATGTTGGAATGGATTGAATGTTGAAGAGTTTGAATTTCCAGGAAAACCGGACTTTGGTTTGGAACTTGGGAAAGTGTTAGTTGGAATGTCCAGGATGAGTTCAATGTGTTGATGTTGGAATGGTTTGAATCGGTTGAAAAATGTGAGGATTGTGGAAGTTGGAAAAATTGATAATTCATTTTGTATGGGGAAAATGTCCCTAAAAACTGAGAATTCTAGAAAATCCAGAATTATTTTTTTTACAATTGTTGAAAGGGAGCACACAATTCCTGAACAGGCTGAATATTTTGAAGTTGGAACGGTTTGAATCGGATAACAAATTGTGGAACTTTGAAAAAGGTTAAATTCTTTTAAATTTCATGGAAATTTGGGAATTTAAGGAAAAGAGGGAATTTTTGGGAAAATGCAAAACATTTTGAATGTTTTGAATGAGTTGGAATGGTTGGTGTTGGAATTTTTCAAATCGGTCGAGAAATGTTGAAGTCGTAACATTTTCAATTGACAAATGGTATTACGGAATTCCTGGAAAACGTAGTTTTTTGTCCTGATTAAGAGGACCGTTTTGACGATGGAACGGTTGAGGTAGTCGACAGAAAAAAGGGTTTGAACAAAAGGGATTTCTGGGAATTCGTAGAATTTTTTTGAACTTGAAAAAATTATAGTTTGAATGTCCAGGATGAGTTCAATGTGTTGATGTTGGAATGGTTTGAATCGGATGAAAAATGTGACAATTGTGGAAGTTGGAAAAATGGATAATTCATTTTGAATGGGGAAAATGTCCCTAAAAACTGAGAATTCTAGGAAATCCAGGATTTTTTTTTTACAATTGTTGAAAAGGAGCACACAACTCCTGAACAGGCTGAATATTTTGAAGTTGGAACGGTTTGAATCGGATAAAAAATGTGGGAATTGTGGAACTTTGAAAAAGGTTGAATTATTTTCAATTTCATGGAAATTTGGGAATTTAAGGAAAAGAGGGATTTTTTGTGAAAATGCACAAAAAAAATTGAATGGTCTGAATGAGTTGAAATGTTTGGTGTTGGAATTTTTCAAATCGGTCGAGAAATGTTGAAGTAGTAACATTTTTAATTGAGAAATGGTATTACGTAATTCCTGGAATTTAGGGAAAACCCGGAAACCTTAGTTTTTTTGTCCTGATTAAGAGGAACGTTTTGACGATGGAACAGTTTAAGTGGGTTGAAAAATGTGGAAGGAGTCGTCGACAGAAAAAAGGGTGAAAAAAGGGTTTGGAAAAAACGGGTTTTCTGGGAATTCCTGGAATTTCTTTTTAACTTGAAAAAAGTACAGTTTGAATGTCCAGGATGAGTTCAATGTGTTGATGTTGGAATGGTTTGAATCGGTTGAATTGTGGAAGTTGGAAAAATGGATAATTCATTTTGAATGGGGAAAATGTCCCTAAAAACTGAAAATTCTATGAAATCCGGGATTTTTTTTTTACAATCGTTGAAAAGGAGCACACAACTCCTGAACAAGCTGAATATTTTGAAGTTGGAACCGTTTGAATCAGATGAAAAATTTGGGAATTGTGGAACTTTGAAAAAGGTTAAAATTATTTTCAATGTCAATTTCATGGGAATTTAGGAATTTTGGGGGAAGAGGGAATTTTTGGGAAAATGCAAAATTTCTCAAATCGGTCGAAAAGTGTTGAAACAGCATCATTTTTAATTGAGAAATGGTATTACAGAATTCCTGGAATTTCGGGAAAACCAGGAAAACTTAGTTTTTTGTCCTGATTAGGAGGAATGTTTTGATAATGGAACGGTTGAAGTGGGTTGAAAAATGTGGAAGGAGTAGTCGACAGAAAAAGGGTTTAAAAAACGGGAATTCCTGGAATTTTTTTGAAAATGATAGTTTGAATGTCCAGGATGGTGGAATATGTTGAAGGTGGAATGCTTTGAATCGGTTGAAAAATAAGGAAATTGTGGAAGTTTGAAAAATGGCCGATTAATTCTGAATGGGAAAAATGTCCCGGAAAACCTAAAATTCCGGGAAATGTAGGAGTTTTTGGAATTTGTCAAGGGAAAGCCTGCGATTACCGAATAGACTGAACAGTTTGAAGTTGGAACGCTTTGAATCGGATGAAAAATGTGGGAATTGTGGAACTTTGAAAAAGGTTCAATTATTTTCAATGTATGGGAATTTGGGAATTTCGGGAAAAGAGGGAATTTTTGGTAAAATTTTAGGCCAAAATGCGTCCATTCTCCCTTTTCTGTCTACAAACCGTGTCTGCTTGTAAGTACTCCGTGTGCGCGCGCTGCCGAACATGCTCCTCTGCTCGTAAAACCAGCAATGTAACGACGTGAAGACGACGCGCTGTCATGCCCGTTAAAAACAAAAAAGGGGGCGTAACCGGTACTTTTTAAAGGCGGTATAGTACCGAATATGATTAATTAGTATTGCGGCTCTTTACTAGTACCGGTATACCGTACAACCCTAGTATAAACACTTTGTAGGACTCAACAGAAGACTAGAGCCAGCTTAATGGCAAAAAGCACTTCCTGTCTAGGGAACACTGCCACCTAATGTCAAGGAATTGCAAGTGCATGCCAAGTCTACAATACTTGCAAATGAGACTTGAAAGTGTAAGATGTAACGCATGGAAATAACAGCCATTATCAGATTGGTACTGTATTGAAAGGAGCCCATCTCGAATCAGAACCACTAGGTCGTCAGTCAAGAGTGGGCTTTTTATAGAGCAGAGGTGTCAAAGTGGTTTTCACTGAGGGCCAAATTGCAGTTATGTTTGGCCCCAGAGGGCCGCTTCTAACAGTGAATACTATTATTACACCATTTTTTATGCATTTTATTAGTAGATTTTTTTAAACTAAAATGTCAAAAAAATATGGTAAGTTGCAATAGTTTTAGTGTATTTTACTGTATATGGAAAAACAGTACTGCTGTGTTATGGTAAAAAAAAAATAAACAAAAAAAAAGCAGCTTAGTTGCCAGAAGTTTACTGCATAGTGTACAGTTTTTTTTTACAGTAAATAAGAAAAATGCAATTTTACAGTAAAATTTTGTCACCTGAGCTGCCAGTTTGTTTGTTTGTTTTTTACCGCAAATCAACAAAAATTATTGTATGTGGGATCTGAACCGAGGATGTCATTGTGGCTTGTGCAGCCCTTTGAGACACTTGTGATTTAGGGCTATATATATAAACATTGATTGATTGATTGATTGATTGATTGATTAATTAGCAGATTTTTTTTAAACTAAAATGTAAAAAAAAATATGGTAAGTTGCAATAATTTCATCTCAAAATGTAGTGTATATTAATGTAATTGGAAAAACAGTACTGCTGTTTTTATGGTAAAAAAAAAAAAAGAGCAGCTCAGTTGCAAGAATTTTACAGAAAAATTTACAGTTTTTTTTTACTGTAAATAAAAAAAATGCAATTTTACAGTAACATTTTGGCACCTGAGCTACCAGTTTTTTTTAGTTTTTTGTTTTTTTTTTACCTCAAATCAACAAGTGTAGATTTTTGGGTGTATTACTGTAAATGCCAAAACAGCACCACAGTTTATTACAGTAAAAAAAGTACTGTTTTTTTTAACTCATTTAGAGAAAAATGCTGTAAAAACCACAGTAAATTTCACAATTTGACCATAAAATCTATTGCTACTTTTACATTGCACTATTTGATGGATAACTTGCTTTGTAATCATTATTAGTAGTATTTATTTATATTTAAAAATGGTTTGAATGTTTGATAATATATTTTTGCATAATTAGACAATATTTAAGTTAACATAATTTGCAATTACATGGAGTACATCTATTTTTTTTTTGCTTCTAAAATAGAAAGAAAGAATACATTTTTATGCATTTTATTAGTTAAACTAAAATGTAAAAAAAAATATGGTAAGTTGCAACAATTTCAACTCAAAATGTAGTGTATATTACTGTAAATGGAAAAACAGTACTGCTGTTTTTTTACCATAAGAACAGCAGCTCAGTTGCCAGAATTTTACCGTTTAATTTTGGCACCTGAGCTGCCTGTTTTTTTTTTGTTTTTTTACCGCAAATAAACAAGTGTCGATTTTTGGGTGTATTACTGTAAATGCCAAAACAGCACCACAGTTTATTACAGTAAAAAAAGTGATGTTTTTTTTTAACTCATTTGGAGAAAAATGCTGTAAAAACCACAGTAAATTTCACAATTTGACCATGAAATCTATTGCTAATTTTACATTGCACACTTTGAAATCATTATTATTATTTATTTCTATTTAAAAATGGTATGAATGTTTGATCATATATTTTTGCATAATTAGACAATATTTAAGTGAACATAATGTGCGATTACATGGAGTACATCTATTTATTTTCTCATAAAATAGAAAGAAAGAATACATTTAGTAAGAAAAGTTACAGTACTTTGATAGATATTATTTCCAGGCTTTCCAGGGCCAAATAAAATCTGGCCTTGAGTTTGACACCTGTGTTCTAGAACCATTCCACTCCGCCACTGGAGTGTGGACTAAATGCCAATCAAAGCCTATCCAGCAAAGGTGACAGAATGTGCATGTCAAACGTGTTTCAAACACAGATATTTGCACTCGCTGCTAGCACGCCGAGGAATGTGCAGACTCATTTACTTTTCCCTCCCACCCTCCGACTCCGGCGGCGACACGGCCCGAATACTGATGAGCCGCTCTCTTCCTCGCCAACATCCCACTACAACTGCTAGGTGCACTTCTTATCGTCCTCAGGCTTTGCAGGGACTTTGCTAACCCCCGCCCCCTTTTTTTCTTCTTTTTTTTTAAACAGTAGCAGACGGGATCCAGAGCAGGGAGGATGAAAAGGGGGCAAATTAGACGTCAGACAGGGGGATCACAGGGAAGAACTGGCAGAATGGACTTGTGGTGGCGGTCACAGTCCAAACAGATGCATAAAGAAACGTGTTCAAGAACCCCCCCCCCCAAACCCTCTTCGTATTTGAGGAATAAAAAGTTGGCGCTGCTCTACATAATCCAGCTGGGGTTTAGCACGTCAACGTCCAAAACATATTGCCGTTAAGTGATTGACTTGGTGGGGGAGGGGCCGTGGAAGTTTGACCTCTTTGTCAACAACACCCAAAAGCCTTATTTATAGAGTCATCTGCAAAAACTGGGCTTTGTGGCGCCCCCTATGTGTGGTGGTCAAAATGCAGATGTTTTATAATCATTAGAACAGCTACTTTTCAATTGACCAAGTGGAGGAGATCTACCTCATTCATATTTATAATTTATATTGATTTATTTATGAAAGAGAGGTTCAATCCTAATCTACGATTTGACTCCCTCGAATGGCCTTGACGCTCCAACAACAGGAGCAGGCTGTTCTGAAAACACCTCAGTGATGGACGCTTTTGACCTCCCTACCTCCCTCCTCAACGACACCTGGACTCAAACTTTTGCTTGCATTCAGAATGGCCCCAGGCCTATGGACACTACATCAACACACCCAAGACAATGGGCATATACACCCCCAAAACCCCCCTCCCCCACCCCACGCCTTCACCACCGCTTGATTCCCCTTCGGGGTGATGGACGGCTGGCAGCGCTTGATAGCAGCAGTCGACCTCCAGGGCCCCAACTCCCCCCACCCCCTCTGTTGCGAGTTGTCGTGATTAAATGTAACATGTTTATGTGAGTATTTTGACTGTAGATGACTAAAAATAGTCGCCCAATTCTGTCATCTATAGGAGGGAATTTTTTTTTTTTTTTTTTTTTCATAAAGAAATACAATTATGTGTGCTTTCGCACTGTATCCCTGCAGACTGTATTGATCTATATTGACATACACATACACAATATGTATATATCGTGTTTTTTATGTTGATTTAATAAAAAATAAAAATAAATAAAAATTGTTTTTTTTTTATTTTTTTTATTTCTTGGACCGGTACTGGGCCACGTCCCGGTGGTTGGGGACCACTGGTCTATAGGATCTTTGATGATTGTAGATGACCAAAAATAGTCACCCACTCCTGTCATCTATAGGATCTTTGATGAGCATTTTGACTGTAGATGACCAAAAATAGTCGCCCACTCCTGTCATCTATAGGAGGGAATTATTATTATTTTATTTTTTTCATAAAGAAATACAATTATGTGTGCTTTCGCACTGTATCCCTGCAGACTGTATTGATCTATATTGACATACACATACACAATATGTATATATCGTGTTTTTTATGTTGATTTAATAAAAAAATAAAAATAAAAAATAAAAAAATTTTTTTAAATTTTTTTTATTTCTTGGACCGGTACCGGGCCACGTCCCGGTGGTTGGGGACCACTGGTCTATAGGATCTTTGATGATTGTAGATGACCAAAAATAGTCACCCACTCCTGTCATCTACAGGATCTTTGATGAGCATTTTGACTGTAGATGACCAAAAGTAGTCACCCACTCCTGTCATCTATAGCAGTGGTTCTCAAATGGGTGTACGCGTACCCCTGGGGGTACTTGAAGGTATGCCAAGGGGTACGTGAGATTTTTTTTTTAAATATTCTAAAAATAGCAACAATTCAAAAATCCTTTATAAATATATATATTGAATAATACTTCAACAAAATATGAATGTAAGTTCATAAACTGAACATCAAATCAAGTAGGCTATTCCATTCATTACCATAAACCCAGAGTTTCCCCCATGCCATGATGGTTTGACCATTAACTAAAATGTCTGTCAAAAAGAACTGTGAAAAGTGTTGACAGCTAGTTTTTTTGTGGACATGTTCCATAAATATTGATGTTAAAGATTTATTTTTTTGTGAAGAAATGTTTAGAATTAAGTTCATGAATCCAGATGGATCTCTATTACAATCCCCAAAGAGGGCACTTTAAGTTGATGATTACTTCCATGTGTAGAAATCTTTATTTATAATTGAATCACTTGTTTATTTTTCAACAAGTTTTTAGTTATTTGTATATCTTTTTTTCCCTAATAGTTGAAGAAAGACCACTACAAATGAGCAGTATTTTTGCACTGTTATACAATTTAATAAATCAGAAACTGATGACAGTGCTGTATTTTACTTCTTTATCTCTTTTTTTCAACCAAAAATGCTTTGCTCTGATTAGGGGGTACTTGAATTAAAAAAATGTTCACAGGGGGTACATCACTGAAAAAAGGTTGAGAACCACTGATCTATAGGATCTCTGATGAGCATTTTGACTGTAGATGACCAAAAATAGTCACCAACTCCTGTCATCTATAGGATCTTTGGCGAGCATTTTGACTTTAGATGACCAAAAATAGTCACCCACTCCTGTCATCTAAAGGATCTTTGGCGGGCATTTTGACTTTAGATGACCAAAAATAGTCGCCCACTCCTGTCATCTATAGGATCTTTGATGAGCATTTTGACTGTAGATGACCAAAAATAGTCACCCACTCCTGTCATCTAAAGGATCTTTGGTGAGCATTTTGACTTTAGATGACCAAAAATAGTCACCCACTCCTGTCATCTATAGGATCTTTGATGAGCATTTTGACTGTAGATGACCAAAAATAGTCACACCCACTCCTGTCATCTATAAGATCTTTGATGAGCATTTTGACTGTAGATGACCAAAAATAGTCACCCAGTCCTGTCATCTATAGGATTTTTGGTGAGAATTTTGACTGTAGATTACCAAAAATAGCCCTGCGATGAGGTGGCGACTTGTTCAGGGTGTACCCCGCCTACCGCCCGAAAGCAGCTGAGATAGGCTCCAGCGACCTCCCGCGACCCGAAAGGGACAAGCGGTAGAAAATGGATGGATGGATGGATATTGGCGGCAAACTCCGTCGCTTGCAAGCTCGTGTGCGCCCCAGCTTTCTGAGACATTTATTTTGTCAGCGCAGGCAGGACGAAGCGGCGCTTTTATTGTGAAGACAGGAACTGTGCGTAGAATGTTCCTGTTTAAGACCTTACCTTTTTGATGAGGCTTTTACCTAATATTAGTTATTTTATTGAAGTAATTTGTATTTGACTTTTTATCCTATTAGATACTCAGTGGCCTAGTGGTTAGAGTGTCCGCCCTGAGATCGGTAGGTCGTGAGTTCAAACCCCGGCCGAGTCATACCAAAGACTATAAAAAATGGGATCCATTACCTCCCTACTTGGCACTCAGCATCAAGGGTTGGGATTGGGGGTTAAATCACCAAAAATGACACCCGGGCGCGGCCACCGCTGCTGCTCACTGCTCCCCTCACCTCCCAGGGGGGGCGATCAAAGGTGATGGGTCAAATGCAGAAGTGTGTGTGTGTGTAGGTCGTGAGTTCAAACCCCGGCCGAGTCATACCAAAGACTATAAAAATGGGACCCATTACCTCCCTGCTTGGCACTCAGCATCAAGGGTTGGAATTGGGGGTTAAATCACAGAAAATGACTCCCGGGCATGGCCACCGCTGCTGCTCACTGCTCCCCTCACCTCCCAGGGGGCGATCAAGGGTGATGGGTCAAATGCGGAGAATAATTTCGCCACACAATCATTGGTACTTTAACTTTAATGGGTACCCCTGTTGTATACAAATGGTTAATAATGGGGATGTATCGACTGATTTTCCCACGCTTTGAGCACGGCGGCTTATTTATAGATTTCTCTTTGCTGGCCACCGTAAAGCGAATACCGTAAATTCCAGGCTACAAACCGCTAACTTGTTCTTAGGGCTTTGAACCCTGCGGCTTATAAAACGGTGCGGCTAATTTATGGATTGTTCTTTGCTAATGGTCATAATGCTAAAGCACTTCCATTGGGTTGAGTTTTTCCTTGCCCTGATGTCGTTGTGGCTTGTGCAGCCCTTTGAGACACTCGTGATTTAGGGCTATATAAGTAAACTTTGATTGATTGATTGATTGATACTTGAAAAAACATTGAAATAGGTGTGTCATTGTTCGGACTAGAGTTGTCCCGATACCAATATTTGGTACGGGTACCAAAATGTATTTCGATACTTTTCGATACTTTGATACTTTTCTAAGTAAAGGGGACCCACAAAAAATTTCATTATCGGCTTTATTTTAACAAAAAAATCTTAGGGTACATTAAAAATATGTTTATTATTGCAATTTAGTCCTTAAATAAAATAGTGAACATACTAGACAACTTGTCTTTTAGTAGTAAGTAAACAAACAAAGGCTCCTAATTAGTCAAATAAGAGCAAGACAGTAGAGAGGTGTATGTACTTCAGTCCTTGAAGACGTTAACATTCAATTCACGCCTGCTTTGCTGTTTGGTGGAGACACTGCGACAAATAATTGATTAGACATGGGTAGGATATTGTCATTTCATGGAGACTTTGGAAGGTCAGTAGCACCGCTTACACGGGCCCCTTTCACACAGACTTACTGTCGAATCAGAGACGCAAGAGTAGAGCTGGCATTTATGGCAAATCATTTTTGGATGCCTTTTCAGCTTTTTACCCTTTCTCAAAGCCAACGTGCTGCCTCTGGTACGCCTTCAATCAGCATGTTAAAATGTAACAATTGGCGAATCCGGGATGTGAGAGAAGAGGCGCATGTCACACAGAACTCAAGAGTTGGCAAAAAGCCTGAAGTCTCAGATGCTACATTTTGGTCACAACTAGGGGTTGCAAAATTCCGGGAATATTCAAAGTTGGAAACTTTCCATGGGAATTAACGGGAATATATGCGATGAGGTGGCGACTTGTGTACCCCGCCTACCGCCCGAATGCAGCTGAGATAGGCTCCAGCACCCCCCGCGACCCCAAAAGGGACAAGCGGTAGAAAATGGATGGATGGATATGGAAATTAACGGGAATTAATGGGAATAAACATTGACTGCAACATGCTAGATCTTGCAGCATGATTATTAGCTAAAACAACCTGATTTCATGCAAATTCAGTAGAATTTCGACCCTGCACTGTGCATTCCTCAATCACATGTGCAGTGCATTCCTCCATCACATGCACAGATAATTCCCAGCATGCTACACACTACAGCAGGGCTATTGAGGCCACACTAGTATTTGAGCCCAAGGACTTCATCCAGTCAGGTAAGTGTTGATGATATTACTGGGGTAAATATATTTGATCTATGGTATTTAAAGGCCTACTGAAATGAAATGTTTTTATTTAAACGGGGATAGCAGATCCACTCTATGTGTCATACTTGATCATTTTGCGATATTGCCATATTTTTGCTGAAAGGATTTAGTAGAGAACATCGATGATAAAGTCACAACTTTTGGTCGCTGATAAAAAAAAAGCCTTGCCTGTACCGGAAGTAGCGTGACGTCAACAGAGGAAGGACTCCTCAAAATTTCCCATTGTTTTCAATGCAGCTAGAGCGATTCGGACCGAGAAAGCGACGATTACCCCATTAATTTGAGCGAGGATGAAAGATTTGTGGATGAGGAACATTAGAGTGAAGGACTAGAATGCAGTGCAAGACATATCTTTTTTCGCTCTGACCGTAACTTAGGTACAAGCTGGCTCATTGGATTCCACACTGTCTCCTTTTTCTATTGTGGATCACGGATTTGTATTTTAAACCACCTCGGATACTATATCCTCTTGAAAATAGACGCGAAATGGACATTCACAGTGACTTTTATCTCCACGACAATACATCGGCGAAGCTCTTTAGCTACTGGGCTAACGTGGTAGCATCGGGCTCAAATGCAGATAGAAACAAAAAAATAAATCCCTGACTGGAAGGATACACAGAAGATCAACAATACTATTAAACCATGGACATGTAACTACACGGTTAATAATTCCCAGCCTGGCAAAGCTTAACAATGCTGTTGCAAATGACGCCATTGAAGCTAACTTAGCAACGGGACCTCACAGAGCTATGATAAAAACATTAGCTATCCACCTACGCCAGCCAGCCCTCATCTGCTCATCAATACCCGTGCTCACCTGCGTTCTAGCGATCGATGGAAGGACGAAGGACTTCACCCGATCATCCGTGCGGTTGGCGGCTAGCGTCGGCTAGTGCGTCTGCTATCCAAGTAAGTCCTCCTGGTTGTGTTGCTACAGCCAGCCGCTAATACACCGATCCCACCTACAACTTTCTTCTTTGCAGTCTTTATTGTTCATTAAACAAATTGCAAAAGATTCACCAACACAGATGTCCAGAATACTGTGGAATTTTTAAATGAAAACAGAGCTTTTTTGTATTGTTTTCAATGGGGTACCAATATTTCCGTATCAATTGTTGACGTCACGCGCATACGTCATCATATCTAGACGTTTTCAACCGGAAGTGTGGCGGGAAATTTAAAATTGCACTTTATAAGTTAACCCGGACGTATTGGCATGTGTTGCAATGTTAAGATTTCATCATTGATATATAAACTATCAGACTGCGTGGTCGGTAGTAGTGGGTTTCAGTAGGCCTTTAACTTTAATAGAAGTGTAATTGCTTGTTACTGTACGACTTCCACTCAAGCTAGCTAGCTGTTCCTGTACTTGTTAAATGATTTTGGGGCCAATATCTCTAGCTAGCTGGGTTTATGTACCACCACCAGTCTCATAATGAACCGAAAAAATGTCTCCGTTAGCTGTGATGCTAATTTTCTCTATGTTAAATCCCATTAATTTATGCTAACAACGTTAGCGATCCGAATTTACCTTTTTTTGTGATCTGTAAAGTTCAACTAAATCAAAACGTGTAGTTTTCTCCGCCTTCTGTTCTGCTAGCCGTTCTGTTGTCATACAAGAATGTAAGTTATATTTTGATTCAGCATGCTGAGTGAGTGTTCATTTATTCATCTAGCTTATTTCTATTCATTTGTCCATCGGTAAACTATTTTTAAAGACTACTCCAATTGTTTAGCTGACTATTTATATCTGTGTGTGGCATTGCATTAGTGTTTTACAAGAATAAATAAATGCAAACAGAATATAGCCACGTACACCATCTGATGTGTGGAGACAATTCAACCCAAACCAATGTAGGCGGAAAGGCGGTGTACATTTGCAAATACTGTGCCAAGACCTATGTCAAAAATGCCACAAAGATGCAGCAGCATATAGACAAGGGCCCAATAATATATCATTATTGTAATTCCCCATTAATTCCCATATATTCCCATTAATTACCATATATTCCCATTAATTCCCATATATTCCCATTAATTCCCATGGACGGTGTCCAACTTTGAATAATCCAAAAATGGTCAATATTTCCAAACTTCCCGAGCTTAACTTCCCGTGGTAAATTTCCGGAAAGTTTCCGGAAATTTACCGGAAACTTTCCACCCCTTCGCAACCCTAGTAACAACAGATGCTGGCTCATACGTCATAAAAACTCGATGAAAAGAGATCATTTATGATTCCATTTATGGTCGTGCGATATAGACCAGTGTTTCTTAACCGTAGGGCCGCCAAAAAAAATACCTGTTTCTCAGCTGTGGTCTGTATAGCAGTATGCCGTTGTAATACACTTTTCCACCACTTGTGGCAGTAATGACAATCTCAAACAAACAGAAGAAGTCTGGGGCTAAATTTAGTCATAGAGAAGTTTTTTAAGCGCAAAAATGATGACTAAATTGGTGCAGCAATTAAAATTTCAAGTTAAAATGTGAAAATGATAATTGAATAAGTGTCTTGTATAACACAACACTCATAACTGACAAGGTATTACTAATATTTGACTAAAATAGGATGACAAAACTGTTTGAATAAAATAAAAACAATGATTAATAACAAAGTAACATTTCAAAAATAAAGAAATAAAATGTCAAATTAAACATGTTATCAAATTAAGTGTCTCACCCAAGAGCGTAAACTAGCATGGTCTTCCGAGACTAAGCTGCCAGAGAGTTAAGAAACTTGTTATTATCGATTTAGTTTATTTTCAGGCCAAAATAATTATATGTAGATATAATGTTCAGTTATTTATGAATCTCTTGTTAAGCAGTACATTTGATTAGTAATTATTTGTCTAATCAGCCTGACCTGAGCCTAAGGTTCATGTGATAAATAAATAATAATCTTTGTGATTAACACAAAGAATGGATCACGATTATTACTTGTAAAGATTCTTAATAGACTCCAAAAAAAAAAATACATAAAAATAAAATATAAAAATAATATATATATATATAATCTATGTACGGTATACCGGTATTGGTATAGTACCGCGATACTAATGAATCATATTCGGTACTATACCGCCTCTAAAAAGTACAGATCCGCCACCCACTGGCCCCCCGTTGTCGTCACTTCGTGACATTGCTGGTTTTACGAGCAGAGGAGCATGTTCAACAGTGCACACACACTGAGTACTTACAAGCAGACACAGTGTGTAGACAGAAAAAGGAGAATGGACACATTTTGACCTAAAAAGTAAAGATAAAGGTGAAGTTATAACACTGAAACACCCTCAGGAAGAGGTGCTTTAAGACATGGCTAGCTAGCTAGCGGCTAACATCCATCCGCAGTGTTTTAGCTACTTCTAAATCACTAATCCTCGCCTCCATGACGACATTCAAAGTACGTTTCTTACAAGTACTATTATCACTGGAGGACGAGGAATGGCTAAACCTCCTTCACTACACACCGTAGGAGGATACAATAGCTCACCGGCGTCACAATGTAAACAAATGCCTAACATCCACTGTAATGATACCAAGTACAGGAGCGTATCTAGTCGATACTATGATTACATTGATATTTTTTAGCATCACAAAATCTTAAACCCAGGAAATATGTCCCTGGACACATGTAACTACTTGGTATCGGATCGATACCTAAATGTGTGGTATCATCCAAAACTAATGTAAAGTATCAAACAACAGAAGAATAAGTGATTATTACATTTGAACAGAAGTGTAGATAGAACATGTTGAAACAGAAAATAAGCAGATATTAACAGTAAATGAACAAGTCAATTAATAATCATTTTTTACAGCTTGTCCTTTATAATGCAGACAAAATAATAGGTAGATAAATGACACAATATGTTACTGCATACGTCAGCAGACTAATTAGAAGTCTTTGATTGTATACTTACTACTAAAAGACAAGTTGTCTAGTATGTTCACTATTTTATTTAAGGACTAAATTGCAATAATAAACATATGTTTAATGGACCCTAAAAAATTTTGTTCAAATAAAGACAATAATGAAATTTTTTGTGGTCCCCTTTATTTAGAAAAGTATTGAAATACATTTTGGTACCGGTACTAAAATATTGGTATCGGAACAACACTACTATGTAGTAAAAAGGAATAGGGAAATAATTGTAATATTTAATTGATGCTGTTACACCGCCATTCTGTGTTTTATTATAATTGTGAGTAACAATTGAATCATTCAATGATTTGGAAAAGTTGACGCACTGTAACTACTTGATATCGGATCGATACCTAAATGTGTGGTATCATCCAAAACTAATGTAAAGCATCAAACAAGAGAAGAATAAGTGATTATTACATTTTAACAGAAGTGTAGATAGAACATGTTGAAACAGAGAACAGCGCGACACCTACCCTTTACATCAGTATTTCTTAACCATATTATTATTGGTTTATTAGGTATTATATTTTATTGTATGATCCTGTAACTACCTGGTATCGGATCGATACCTAAATGTGTGGTATCATCCAAAACGAATGTAAAGTATCAAACAAGAGAAGAATAAGTGATTATTACATTTGAACAGAAGTGTAGATAGAACATGTTAAAACAGAAAATAAGCAGATATTAACAGTAAATGAACAAGTAGATTAATAATCCATTTTTACAGCTTGTCCTTTATAATGTAGACAAAATAATAGGTGTATAAATGACACAATATGTTACTGCATACGTCAGCAGACTAATTAGGAGTCTTTGTTTGTTCACTTGCTACTAAAAGACAAGTTGTCTAGTATGTTCACTATTTTATTTAAGGACTAAATTACAATAATAAACATATGTTTAATGGACCCTAAAATGTTTTGTTCAAATAAAGACAATAATGACATTTTTTGTGGTCCCCCTTATTTAGAAAAGTATCGAAATACATTTTGGTACCGGTACTAAAATATTGGTATCGGAACAACACTACTATGTAGTAAAAAGGAATAGGGAAATAATTGTAATATTTAATTGATGCTGTTACACCGCCATTCTGTGTTTTATTATAATTGTGAGTAACAATTGAATCATTCAATGATTTGGAAAGGTTGTTGCACTGTAACTACTTGATATCGGATCGATACCTAAATGTGTGGTATCATCCAAAACTAATGTAAAGTATCAAACAAGAGAAGAATAAGTGATTATTACATTTTAACAGAAGTGTAGATAGAACATGATGAAACAGAGAACAGCGCGACACCTACCCTTTACATCAGTATTTCTTAACCATATTATTATTGGTTTATTAGGTATTATATTTTATTGTATGATCCTGTAACTACTTGGTATCGGATCGATACCTAAATGTGTGGTATCATCCAAAACTAATGTAAAGTATCAAACAACAGAAGAAAAAGTGATTATTACATTTTAACAGTATTGTGTAGATAGAACATGTTACAACAGAAAGTAAGCAGATATTAACAGTAAATGAACAAGTCAATTAATAATCAATTTTTACAGCTTGTCCTTTATAATGTAGACAAAATAATAGGTGTATAAATAATAGGTGTTTTATTATAATTGTGAGTAACAATTGAATCATTCAATGATTTGGAAAAGTTGTTGCACTGTAACTACTTGATATCGGATCGATACCTAAATGTGTGGTATCATCCAAAACTAATGTAAAGTATCAAACAAGAGAAGAATAAGTGATTATTACATTTTAACAGAAGTGTAGATAGAACATGATGAAACAGAGAATAGCGCGACACCTACCCTTTACATCGGTATTTCTTAACCATATTATTATTGGTTTATTAGGTATTATATTTTATTGTATGATCCTGTAACTACTTGGTATCGGATCGATACCTAAATGTGTGGTATCATCCAAAACTAATGTAAAGTATCAAACAACAGAAGAAAAAGTGATTATTACATTTTAACAGAAGTGTAGATAGAACATGTTACAACAGAAAGTAAGCAGATATTAACAGTAAATGAACAAGTCAATTAATAATCAATTTTTACAGCTTGTCCTTTATAATGTAGACAAAATAATAGGTGTATAAATGACACAATATGTTATTGCATACGTCAGCAGACTAATTAGGAGTCTTTGTTTGTTTACTTACTACTAAAAGACAAGTTGTCTCGTATGTTAACTATTTTATTTAATGACTAAATTGCAATAATAAACATATATTAATGTACCCTACGATTTTTTGTTAAAATAAAGACAATAATTTAGAAAAGTATCGAAATACATTTTGGTATCGGTACCAACATATTAGTATGGAGACAACAGTACCAGGACCCCTTGCGTCTGTGCCGTCACAACTCCCTCCAACCATAACAGTATTGAATCGATACCTAAATGTGTGGTATCATCCAAAACTAATGTAAAGTATCAAACAACATAAGAATAAGCGATTATTACATTTTAACAGAAGTGTAGATAGAACATGTTAAAACAGAAAAATATCAGACATTAACAGTAAATGAACAAGTAGATTAATAATTGTTTTTTACAGCTTGTCCTTTATAATGTTGACAAAATAATAGGTAGATAAATGACACAATATGTTACTGCATACGTCAGCAGACTAATTAGGAGTCTTTGTTTGTTTACTTACTACTAAAAGACAAGTTGTCTAGTATGTTCACTATTTTATTTAAGGACTAAATTACAATAGTAAACATATGTTTAATGGACCCTAAGATTTTTTGTTAAAATAAAGACAATCATTTAGAAAAGTATCGAATTACATTTTGGTACCGGTACCAACATATTAGTATGGAGACCCCTTGTGTCTGTGCCGTCACAACTCCCTCCAACCATAACAGTATCGAATCGATACCTAAATGTGTGGTATCATCCAAAACTAATGTAAAATATCAAACAACAGAAGAATAAGCGATTATTACATTTTAACAGAAGTGTAGATAGAACATGTTAAAACAGAAAATAATCAGATATTAACAGTAAATGAACAAGTAGATTAATAATTATTTTTTACAGCTTGTCCTTTATAATGTAGACAAAATAATAGGTGGATAAATGACACAATATGTTACTGCATACGTCAGCAGACTAATTAGGAGTCTTTGTTTGTTTACTTACTACTAAAAGACAAGTTGTCTAGTATGTTCACTATTTTATTTAAGGACTAAATTGCAATAATAAACATATGTTTAATGGACCCTAAGATTTTTTGTTAAAATAAAGACAATAATTTAGAAAAGTATCGAAATACATTTTGCTACCGGTACCAACATATTAGTATGGAGACAACAGTACCAGGACCCCTTGCGTCTGTGCCGTCACAACTCCCTCCAACCATAACAGTATCGAATCGATACCTAAATGTGTGGTATCATCCAAAACTAATGTAAAGTATCAAAGAAGAGAAGAATAAGTGATTATTACATTTTAACAGAAGTGTAGCAAGCAGCAAGATGATGACAATAATGGTCTTTTGACCCCGCCCTGCTCCAACTTTGGATGTAAACATTAGGTGACAAAGTACAGTAGTTACCTCCCACGCATCCGCTTTATCTTCTTTTGTCAGCACACTTTGTTGCGTGTTTAGCTGCAAGGTCACCTCGTAACACTCTTGAATATCTGTGACACAGGAGGAAAAAACAATATGTTGTATATAAACTCAGAGAGTCAGCAACATTACGCAAGCAATACTAATGTTCATGGTCATCTGGAGTGGTCAGTGAAAGATCCCAGGGGGGTCAATCGCTACTCTGACGTCATGTGATGTGCAGGTGGGAGTTTTCTATTGTCTGTTATGTCTCCGCCCTATGAAGAGCTCCTCTTCTCTAGCTGTTGAAGTATGTGACTCAGGTACTTGCTGACTCAGCCACACTGCAAAAACTGAAATCTAAGCAAGATGAAATATCTCAAATGAGGGTGATATTTGCTTATTTTCTGTCTGATAAGATCTTTCTTCTCACTAAGCAGATTTTATGTTAGAGTGTTTTACTTGTTTTAAGTGTTTTGGTCCTCAGTGATCTCAGTAAGATATTACAGCTTGTTGCTGAGATTTGATGACCTATATTGAGTAAAACATGCTTGAAACTAGAATATCAACTGTTGCAAAGCTGTGTCATCAACACTCATAAGTACTACTTTTTTAAAGTAATCATTTCTTACTTCAAGCATGAAAAAAAATACATGATGCCGAGCGCATATCATTATGTCAAGATAATGGCACTAGCATTTACTTCATTTAAGAATATTTTTTAACACATTGAGCAAAAATGTCCCTTTTTTTCTACCAAGAAAAGTGCACTTGTTATTAGGGCTGTCTCGATACGATATTTAGATCGGATCGGCCGCCGATATTTGCCAAAAATTGCATATCGGCAAGGCATGGGAAAATGCCGATCCAGATCCAGTTTTTAAAAAAATTCGGGTCCGTGTTTTCCAACGCGCAGGTTTAAATAATACATTCCACTTTTCTGCTGCTTTGATTGATTGATTGAGACTTTTATTAGTAGGTTGCACAGTGAAGTACATATTCCGTACAATTGACCACTAAATGGTAACACCCGAATAAGTTTTTCAACTTGTTTAAGTCGGGGTCCACTTAAATTGATTCATGATACAGATATATACTATCATATATACTATCATCATAATACAGTCATCACACAAGATAATCACATTGAATTATTTACATTATTTACAATCAGGGGTGTGGAGCGGGGGTATGGAGGGGGTAGGATATGGACAGCAAGTAGTGGACATAGAGAGAGAGAGAGAGAGAGACAGACAGAGAGAGAGAGAGAGAGAGAGATCAGAAGGCATAAGAAAAAGTATCTGCATTTAATTGTTTACATTTGATTATTAGCAATCCGGGGAGGGTGTTAGTTTAGGGTTGTAGCTGCCTGGAGGTGAACTTTTATTGCGGTTTTGAAGGAGGATAGAGATGCCCTTTCTTTTACACCTGTTGGGAGCGCATTCCACATTGATGTGGCATAGAAAGAGAATGAGTTAAGACCTTTGTTAGTTCGGAATCTGGGTTTAACGTGGTTAGTGGAGCTCCCCCTGGTGTTGTGGTTATGGTTGTAGTTTGACATGTACTTCGGTATCAGGGAGGTGTAGTGGATTTTATAGACTAGGCTCAGTGCAAGTTGTTTAACTCTGTCCTCCACCTTGAGCCAGCCCACTTTGGAGAAGTGGGTAGGAGTGAGGTGTGATCTGGGGTGGAGGTCTAGAAGTAATCTGACTAGCTTGTTCTGAGATGTTTGGAGTTTAGATTTGAGGGTTTTGGAGGTGCTAGGGTACCAGGAGGTGCATGCGTAATCGAAAAAGGGTTGAACGAGAGTTCCCGCCAGAATCCTCAAGGTGCTTTTGTTGACCAGAGAGGAGATTCTGTAGAGAAATCTTGTTCGTTGGTTAACCTTTTTGATTACCTTGGTTGCCATTTTATCACAGGAAAGGTAGAATGGAACCTAGGTAGGTGACCTCATCTTTCCTGGTGATAACAATGTCACCCACTTTTATAGTGAAGTCATTGACTTTCTTAAGGTTGATGTGGGACCCAAACAGGATGGATTCTGTTTTACCCAAGTGTATGGATAGCTTGTTGTCAGCGAGCCAGGTGCAAGTTCTACAGAGCTCAGCACTGAGGATTTTCTCCACCTGTGACTTGTCCTTGCCGGATACCAGCAGGGCAGAGTCATCCGCAAACAAAAACAATTCACAGTCGCATGCCGATGACAAGTCGTTTATGTATATTAGGAACAGTAAAGGTCTGCCTTGGGGGACTCCACAGCTCACCGAGAAGGGGGAAGGGGGGGGGGGGACACGGTCCCGTTCACCTCTACCACCTGCTCCCTAATTTCCGTTCCGCATTTTCCAGCACACCTTCAACACATCCACAGGTCTGTGTCCTAACCGTTAAGACGGCCATGTTAATTAAAAGTTACCGGTAAAAATGTCAGCTGTCTCTGTGCGATATATAAAATGACTATCTCGTGATATTCGAGTATACGTTCTCACGCAGTTGCTTTTAGCTGCTGGCATTAAACGACAGGCTCTTCCCACTCCTTCTTGTGTCTGCTTCTCACAGACAGACAAGCGCACCTTCTTACACACGTCACATACTGTCACGTCATACGTCACATACCTCCCAGCAGAGAGGTAGCAGCATGGCTAACGTTAGCTGCGATGCTAGCGTAGCCGTGTGAGCGGTAATAATGAAGGAAGAATTAATTAATTCCCAAGAAAAACAGCAGGGGGTCCATCGTCTGGCGGTGGTTTGGCTCCAAGCGGGAATATGTCGAACAGACAACCGTAATTTGTCAAGTGTGGGGCAAAAGCGTTGCTATAAAAAGTAGCATTACTGCTAATATGTAGCATCGTTTGAAAAGTCCCCTGCTAGAAAATAAAGAGTGTTTGAAACTCCGCACGTCAACATATCCATTGTGTATTATTCAAACTCACCTACTTCAGCTAGCTAGTTGTTATCAAGAGTACTAAAACCCTTTTCTACATGAATCTGACAACTAAGTAGGCTAAATAACTTTAAACTTTAATACATGCTCGGATAAGGCCAGTATCGGCCAGTATCGGTATCGGATCGGAAGTGCAAAAACAACATCGGTATCGGATCGGAAGTGCAAAACCCTGGATCGGGACATCCCTACTTGTTATTAGAGAGAATATACGTATTTTAAGGTATTTTTGGGTTCATTGAGGTTAGCTAATTTTACTTGTTTTGGAAAGTCTTGACAAGCCGAATTTTCTTGTTCTATTGGCAGATAATTTTGCTTAGTTCAAATAAAATACCCCTAATTTTTGTATTTTTTTTCCTTGTTTTTGAACACTGACTTTTTGCAGTGCAACAATTTACAGACCGTTTAATGCATCCAAACAACATTCCTCCTTATTTTTTTTATTAGACGTTACTGTGTTTAGGCCAGACCTGGGCAAATGAGTCTCCAAATTAGGGGTGTGGGAAAAAAATTGATTCGAATTCGAATCGCGATTCTCATGTTGTGTGATTCAGAATCGATTCTCATTTTAAAAAAATCGATTTAATTTTTTAATTTTTTATATACACTACCGTTCAAAAGTTTGGGGTCACATTGAAATGTCCTTATTTTTTAAGGAAAAGCACTTTAAACTAGTCTTAACTTTAAAGAAATACACTCTATAATGTGGTAAATGACTATTCTAGCTGCAAATGTCTGGTTTTTGGTGCAATATCTACATAGGTGTATAGAGGCCCATTTCCAGCAACTATCACTCCAGTGTTCTAATGGTACAATGTGTTTGCTCATTGGGTCAGAAGGCTAATTGATGATTAGAAAACCCTTGTGCAATCATGTTCACACATCTGAAAACAGTTTAGCTCGTTACAGAAGCTACAAAACTGACCTTCCTTTGAGCAGATTGAGTTTCTGGAGCATCACATTTGTGGGGTCAATTAAATGCTCAAAATGGCCAGAAAAAGAGAACTTTCATCTGAAACTCGACAGTCTATTCTTGTTCTTAGAAATGAAGGCTATTCCACAAAATTGTTTGGGTGACCCCAAACTTTTGATACAGTATATTTTTTTCATTTATTTTTTTAAATTATTTTCTTATTAATCAATCCAACAAAACAATACACAGCAATACCATAACAATGCAATCCAATTCCAAAACCAAACCCGACCCGGCAACACTCAGAACTGCAATAAACAGAGCAATTGAGAGGAGACACAAACACGACACAGAACAAACCAATAGTGAAACAAAAATGAATATTATCAACAACAGTATCAATATTAGTTACAATTTCAACATAGCAGTGATTAAAAATCCCTCATTGACATTATCATTAGACATTTATAAAAAAAAATAAAAAAAGAACAATAGTGTCACAGTGGCTTACACTTGCATCACATCTCATAACCTTGACAACACACTGTGTCCAATATTTTCACAAAGATAAAATAAGTCATATTTTTGGTTCATTTAATAGTTAAAACAAATGTACATTATTGCAATCAGTTGATAAAACATTGTCCTTTACAATTATAAAAGCTTTTTACAAAAATCTACTACTCTGCTTGCATGTCAGCAGACTGGGGTAGATCCTGCTGAAATCTATGTATTGAATGAATAGAGAATCCTTTTGAATCGGGAAAATATCGTTTGTGAGAAAAAAATCGATTTTGAATCAAATCGTGACCCCCAAGAATCGATTTTGAATCGAATCGTGGGACACCCAAAGATTCGCAGCCCTACTCCAAATACACAACCCAGTGAAGTTGGCACGTTGTGTAAATGGTAAGATCTAGGAGGCTGGTTTTAAAGATAATGTACAAAACCCAAAAGCAGTGAAGTTGTCACGTTGTGTAAATGGTAAATAAAAACAGAATACAATGATTTAAAAATCCTTTTCAATTTATATTCAATTGAATAGACTGCAAACACGAGATATTTAATGTTCGAACTAGAAAACTTTTGGAAATAATCATTAACATAGAATTTAATGGCAGCAACACATTGCAAAAAAGTTGTCACAGGGGCATTTTTACCACTGTGTTACATGGCCTTTCCTTTTAACAGCACTCGGTTATATGAAATGTGGACTCGTCAGACCACAGAACACTTTTCCACTTTGCATCAGTCCTTCTTAGATGAGCTCGGGCCCAGCGAAGCCGGCGGTGTTTCTGGGTGTTGTTGATAAATGGCTTTGACTTTGCATAGTAGAGTTTTAACTTGCACTTACAGATGTAGCGACCAACTTTAGTTACTGACAGTGTATTTTGAAGTGTTCCTCAGTCCATGTGGTGATATCCTTTACACACGGATGTCCCTTTTTGATGCAGTACCGCCTGAGGGATCCAAGGTCCGTAATTTCATCACTTACGTGCAGTGATTTCTCCAGATTCTCTGAATCTTTTGATGATATTACGGACCGTAGATGGTGAAATCCCTAAATTCCTTGCAATAGCTCGTTGAGAAATGTTGTTCTTAAACTGTTCGACAATTTGCTCACGCATTTGTTGACAAAGTGGTGACCCTCGCCCTGTCCTTGTTTGTGAATGACTGAGCATTTCATGGAAGCTGCTTTTATACCCAATCATGGCACCCACCTGTTCCCAATTAGCCTGTTCACCTGTGGGATGTTCCAAATAAGTGTTTGATGAGCATTCCTCAACTTTCTCAGTCTTTTTTGCCACTTGTGCCAGCTTTTTTTAAACATGTTGTAGGCATCAAATTCCAAATGAGTTAATATTTGCAAAAAATAACAACGTTTTCCAGTTGGAACGTTAAATATCTTGTTTTTGCAGTCTATTCAATTGAATATAAGTTGAAAAGGATTTGCAAATCATTGTATTCTGTTTTTATTTATCATTTACACAACGTGACAACTTCACTGCTTTTGGGTTTTGTAAATGTTTCGAACCTTTAACACTACAAACTCCCAAATGGCAGCCATTTGGCCTTTTGACCTACAACTCCCAAAAGGCAGCCAACTGGCTGGACTAACTCGGGTGTGAACCGCCCAGTTTGTCACCATTATTCTACAAATGAGGCCATTGCTCCACACAGAGTATGTACCATTTATCCTCAACTGTTTGACATCTCATTTGTCACCTTAGCACAGTATTTTTTTATATATTTTATTTCAAGTTGCAATATTGTGAGTAAAAAAACCACACCAGAATTTTTAGGAATAATCTGGGAATTTTTTATTTTACAAGACAAAATTAAGTAATTTTACAATATTAAAGTCAAATAAATTATGAAAAACTACTTTTTATATTTTTTAAGTTAGTAATGTTGTATTATTTTACATGATTTAAGTCAAATACAGTGTGAAAAAGTCAATATTTTTTAGAAAAAAGTCGCAATATTGTAAGAAGTTTTTTTTCAAGTATTGTGTAGAAATATATTAAGAACATTTTTTAAGTAACAATGTATTAATTTTACATCATTAAAGTCAAATAAATTGTGAAAACAGTCAGTTTTTCAGAAAAAAAGTTTTTGTTTTTTTTACAAGACCTGTGTAGAAATATTTTAAGAACATATATTTGTTTTACATTTAAGAAAAAGGTATTAATTTTACATGATTAAAGTCAAATATATTGTGAAAAAAGTAAATTTTCTTAGAAAAAAAAGTTGCAATACTGTGAGAAAAAAAAATTGTGTAGAAATATCTCAAGAACATTTTTTAAGAGAAATATCAATTTTACATGATTAAAGTCAAATATATTGTGAAAAAAAGTCATAATTTTATTTTGAAAAAAAGTTGCAACACTGTGAGAAAAAATTATCATGCAAGATTTTTTTAGGAATATTCTGAGAAAAATATATTTTACAGGACCAAGTCATGCAATTTTTCAAGATTCAAGTCAAATATATTATAAAAAAGTTTGTAATATTTTGAGAGAAAAGTTGTCACTGTATAAAAAAAACTATGCACTGTAGGAATATTTTGAGACCAAAGTTTAAATTTTAGAAGAAAATGTATGCCATTTTACAAATAGTGTGAAAAAATAAAGTGAAAATATTGTGGGGGAAAAAAGTGGGGGGGTTTTTTGGCAAAAAAGTTAGTAATGTGTGGGAAAAAATTGTCATTGTAAAACAATTATTCACTTTAGGAATATTTGGAGAAAAAGGTTCACATTTTACAGAAACAAAAACACTTAAATAAAAATGTTAAACTGAAATGTCAGAATGATTTTTAAGAATTAATGAAGTTATAAAGAAAAGTGATAGTTATATTAGATCAGTGTTTTTCAACCACTGTGCCGCGGCACACCAGTGTGCCGAGGGAGATTATCTAATTTCACCTAGTACTGTACTGTGCAATCTACTAATAAAAGTTTCAATCAATCAATCAATCAAAAAGCGCCATCAGTGTGTAAAGGATATCACCACGTGGGCTAAAGAACACTTCAGAAAACTACTGTCAGTAACTACAGTTGGTCGCTACATCTGTAAGTGCAAGTTAAAACTCTACTTTGCAAAGCCAAAGCCATTTATCAACAACACCCGTGGCGAAGTTGGTAGAGTGGCCGGGTCAGCAATCGGAGTGTTGCTGGTTACTGGGGTTCAATCCCGACCTTCTACCTTCCTAGTCACGTCCGTTGTGTCCTTGGGCAAGACACTTCACCCTTGCTCCTGATGGCTGCTGGTTAGTGCCTTGCATGGCAGCTCCCGCCATCAGTGTGTGAATGTGTGTGTGAATGGATGAATGTGGAAATACTGTCAAAGCGCTTTGAGTACCTTGAAGGTAGAAAAGCGCTATACAAGTATAACCCATTTATCATTTATCATTTAACACCCAGAAACGCCGCCGGCTTCGCCCTGAGCTCATCTAAGATGGACTGATGCAAAGTGGAAAAGTGTTCTGTGGTCTGACGAGTCCACATTTCAAATGGTTTTTGGAAACTGTGGACCAAAGAGGAAAAGAACCATCCGGACTGTTCTCGGCGCAAATTGTAAAAGCCAGCATCTGTGATTGTATGGGGGTGTATTAGTGCCCAAGGCATGGGTAACTTACACATCTGTGAAGGCACCATTGATGCTAAAAGGTACATACAGGTTTTGGAGCAACATATGTTGTCATCCAAACAACGTTATCATGGACGCCCCTGCTTATTTCAGCAGGACAATGCGAAGCCACGTGTTACAACAGCGTGGCTTCATAGTAAAAGAGTGCGGGTACTAGACTGGCCTGCCCTAATGCGTGACCAAATCGTCCAACAGTTTAAGTAACTACAATTGGTCGCTACATCTGTAAGTGCAAGTTAAAACTCTACTGTGCAAAGCCAAAGCCATTTATCAACAACACCCAGAAACGCCGCCAGCTTCGCTGGGCCCGAGCTCATCTATGATGGACTGATGCAAAGTGGAAAGGTGTTCTGTGGTCTGACGAGTACACATTTCAAATTGTTTTTGGAAACTGTGGACGTCGTGTCCTCCAGAACAAAGAGGAAAATAACCATCCGGATGGTTCTAGGCGCAAAGAGTAAAAGCCAGCATCTGTGATGGTATGGGGGTGTATTAGTGCCCAAGGCATGGGTAACTCACACATTTGTGAAAGGTACATACAGGTTTTGGAGCAACATACGTTGCCATCCAAGCAACGTTATCATGGACGCCCCTGCTTATTTCAGCAAGACAATGCCAAGCCACGTGTTACAACAGCGTGGCTTCATAGTAAAAGAGTGCGGGTACTAGACTGGCCTGCCTGTAGTCCAGACCTGTCTCCCATTGAAAATGTGTGGTGCATTATGAAGCCTAAAATACCACAACGGAGACCCCCGGACTGTTGAACAACTTAAGCTGTACATCAAGCAAGACTGGGAAAGAATTCCACTTCAAAAATGTGTCTCCTCAGTTCCCAAACGTTTACTGAGTGTTAAAAGGAAAGGCCATGTAACACAGTGGTAAAAATACCCCTGTGACACTTTTTTGCAATGTGTTGCTGCCATTAAATTCTAAGTTAATGAGTATTTGCAAACAAAAATAAGTTTCTCAGTGTGAACATTAAATATCTTGTCTTTGCAGTCTATTCAATTAAATATAAGTTGAAAAGGATTTGCAAATAATTGTATTCTGTTTTTATTTACCATTTACACAACGTGACAACTTCACTGGTTTGGGGTTTTGAACAATGTGGCCCTCAATGAAAATGAGTTGGACAATCCTGCCCTAAAGTGTGTAGATATTGCATAATTCCTGCTAACTTACTAGCAAACACAGACAAAAAAAAACATGGCATCTATTCATTCTACCTCATTGCACCTTTCTTGTTGTCTTTTCTTTACAGACTGCCATCATCTGGCCTCGTGTGGTCCACATTAGCTCGTGGCGGCCCCTCTGATGAGAACGCACACGGACAACTTTGCTGATGTCACACACGGGAGCCGTGAGGCCGCTGACATAAAGAGGTTAGACGGCGAGGCAACGTCAACTTTTCCGAAAGTTCAACGTCCGGGCGAGGCGAGACAAAGGCATGGCGCTTTGTTGTACAACAGCGCTTTTTTATCAGCAGAAGTGCTCCTTTTATCGGCATGTTTTCTACGCTCTGTTTGTGAGGAGGACTCCAGAGAAGAATAGCGAGGAGTGAAACCACATGTTGAGTTGGTTCCGGTGGACCACAAAGAAGCGACACTGACACACACAAAAACAACGCTGGCCAATGTGACAACTCAATAAAAACTGCAGAAGGCAGAAATGACAGTTCAGTGTTTCCCATAAACTGCCAAGATACCTGTGGCGGTGGGGGCGTGGCTATGGGCGTGGTCACCATGACATCATCGAGTAATTTGCATAATTTAATACAATGATATGATTTTCTCTAAAAAAGCTCAAAAAATGTATACTTACTAATTAATAATAACAGTTTTGTTTTAAACGTCCATCCATTTTACAATATAATTACAACACGTTATGTACATATTTATATACAGATTTGAACAATAAGTTATTCACTGAAATATATTTATTAATTGTGGTTCTTACAAAAAATATATCTTATAAAATATAAAAGCTAAAATGTCTCTTAAAGCTCTGCCCCTTTAATTAGTGCATACTAAATAATTTAACTTTAGCCTACTACTACAACCATATTATTTACCAGCAACATAAAGTGAAACAGAGGCAGAGGTGTCCTGCCACAGTCAGTAACAAATAAACAGAAAACAGTAGTGGTCAAATACAAATAAGGCAACAAGAGAAGTATCCTACACTTCTCTTTTGTAAAGTAAATCTGAACAGCCTAAATGGGCATCTACATCAAATATATGATTTTCCTGAGAAGCAGGACAGGACAAAAAAAACAAAAAAAAAACAATTATTTTGATTTGTGGCGGACGTAATTCTTTCGTGGCGGGCCGCCACAAATAAATGAATGTGTGGGAAACACTGCAGTTAGGCTCGTGGTACATTTATGAGTTCTTCTTTGCAGAACATCAGGAAATTTGTTTCAAAAAAATAACTTTGGGAAAGATGTTCAGGCAAGGATATCAATAACTCATATCTGAGTTATTGTGCAGAAATATGGGGAAATAACTACAAAAGTACATTTCATTCACTAACGGTGTTACAAAAAAGATCAGTTATAATAACACATAATATATAGATATAGAGAACGTACAAATCCTTTATTTATTTAATCAAAAATACTGAAATTCCACGACTTCGTGAATTTGCAAACAGCTAAAATTATACACAAAGCAAACTATAACCTGCTGCCCAAAAATATACAACCATTCTTCTCAAAAAAAGAGGAGAAATATAATCTTAGAGAAAAATGTAATTTAAAACATTTGTACGCACGTACAACACTTAAAGGCTTACTGAAATGACATTTTTTTATTTAAAAACGGGGATAGCAGATCCATTCTGTGTCATACTTGATCATTTCGCGATATTGCCATATTTTTGATGAAAGGATTTAGTAGAGAACAACGACGATAAAGGTCGCAACTTTTGGTCGCTGATAAAAAAAAAGCCTTGCCTGTACCGGAAGTAGCGTGATGTCACCAGAGGAAGGACTCCTCATATTCTACCATTGTTTTCAATGGAGCGAGAGAGATTCGGACAGTTCAGTTGGAGTTTGCGCGCGTTTGGCTGTTTTCGAAGTGGGGCTGTTGAGTTTGGCAATCGCCTTGTGCAAAGCTAGTACAACTTTTTGTACTTTTTTGTACTTTTGTGCTTTTTTGGCTTCGCTGTGTCACTGTGCCGTGACACTTTGTAGCTTGTGTCGATCGGTGCTGCGAGCTAGCACACCGGAGCTGGCTAGCATTACCGGCCTGAGATACGGAGGTTGATTTTTCCTTCTGTTGCTGGATGCGTCGGCAGATAGATCGTGATGCCTGCACCGAGGAAAAGCCCCACATCGGAGGAGTTCGAGGAGATGAGGCTCACACGCCTTTCCCTGTGCGGCGATGTGACTGGGGTGAGGGAGCACCAAAATGCTGACATCGCAAGGGTCGCACGACAACTTAAAAGGCAAAGCAAGATTCAACAAACCTGGGTAACGAACTGTAAGATCTTCATAAAAACTAAATGGGACGCCGGAGGAAGCAAAAGTCTTGGTGATAAGGAAAATAGAAGATCTTGATAAGTATTGACATTGATGCAGAACTTGGTATCAATGTAGCTTGTGACTTTTACATCATCTCAATGTTACCCACACCAAGAACACAGACCACACCAAGTATTAATATGGACATGTTACAGAAGATCCTCCAACATCAACAAAAAGAACTGGACATGTGTGAGTATCAAGAGCACGCCACAACAGAGACTGATATGGACATAGACCCTGATAATAATTTTTACTCTGCGATTGTTAAAAACTGTAATTATTTTACCCGCGAACAATATAAAAACAGTGTAAAATCAGAAGATAGTCTATCTATAATACATTTCAATAGTCGAAGCATGTACACTAACTTTGAGGCTATCAAGGATTACTTGAAAGAATTTAGTCATCCATTTACCATTGTTGCAATTACTGAAACCTGGTTCAACAGTGATAAAGGTATTGAATTTAGTCTGAATGACTATGAATTAACATACATAAACAGAATAAATAAAATAGGAGGAGGGGTCGCATTGTACATTCATAAATCTGCTACATTTAAAATTTTAACAAACATGACCATAGCAGTCGATGGATTCTTTGAATGTTTAACAGTGGAAATCCTAAATGACAAAAAGACAAATATCTTCATGAGCTGTGTATATCGGACACCTGGTTCAAGCATAGAAACTTTCAATGAGTGGATGGGTAAACTATTTTCCTCTGTGAACCAAAAAACCATATTTATCTGTGGTGATTTTAACATTGATTTGTTAAACTCAACCAAGCAAAAACATGTTGATGACTTCATTGACACAATGTACAGCCTGTCTCTATATCCAACCATAACCAAACCAAGCAGAATAACAACACATAGTGCCACAATCATTGACAACATTTTTACAAACATTATGGGAAATCAAGTCACCAGTGGCCTATTTATATGTGATATCACTGACCATTTACCTGTTTTTACTTTATATGACTGTCATCTCAAGAAAACCAAAGACACTATGGCAAAAATCTCTAAACGAATAACAACTGAGGAAACAATCTGTGCCCTAAACAATAGTTTAGTAGTTCAGGATTGGACTTCAGTAAATGGTAAATGGGTTTATACTTGTATAGCGCTTTTCTACCTTCAAGGTACTCAAAGCGCTTTGACACTATTTCCACATTCACACACACATTCACACACACATTCACACACTGATGGCGGGAGCTGCCATGCAAGGCCCTAACCACGACAGTGCTTATTGTAATTTTTTAGACATCTTTACTTCCCTGCATAATAAACATTGCCCCGTAAAAGAATATTTTATAAAAGGAAAAAATAAAAATAGCCCTTGGATCACAAAAGGGATAATTAATGCCTGTAAAAAGAAAAACAATCTCTACAAACTTTTCATCAAAATAAAAACAAAAGAAGTCGAACAACGATACAGAAGTACAAAAATAAATTAACTGATATTATAAGAACAAGCAAACGGTTATATTATCAAAAAAAACTATATGAAAACAAAAATAATATAAAAGGAACTTGGGATGTTTTGAATAGTCTAATAAAACAAGGATATTCCAAGTTGACATATCCTGATTACTTTTTTGATGAAAACAGTGAAGATTATAATATGAGTAATGTAGTAAACAAGTTCAATAGTTTTTTTGTAAATGTTGGTCCTAAATTGGCTGTTGATATCCCAGACAATGGAGTTACAAAATCAACTATTGAACAGAATTCTTTGTCATTCTTCCTCTCAGCTACAAATGAGCAAGAAGTGACAAACATTGCGCGGAAGTGTAAAAGTAAGTGCTCCACTGACTGCCATGATATCAACATGATATTGGTTCAAAAGGTTATCCTGAATATTGTAAAACCATTAACTTATATATGTAATTTATCATTCCAGACTGGCTGCTTTCCAAGTCAAATGAAAATCGCTAAAGTAACTCTGCTCTTCAAAAGTGACAGCAAACACGCTTTCACCAATTACAGACCAATCTCTCTTTTGCCTCAGTTCTCAAAAATCTTAGAGAAACTATTTAACTCTCGACTTGAATCTTTTCTTGAGAAGCATCATATAATCAATGACGGTCAGTATGGCTTTAGGTCCAAAAGAACAACTTCAATGGCAATAACTGAAGCTATTGAGGAAATTACTAATGCACTGGAGCATAAAAGATATGCAGTTGGTATTTTTATTGACCTAAAGAAAGCCTTTGATACCATTAATCATTCAATTCTACTAGATAAAATGGGAAGATATGGAATTAGGGGGCTGGCTGGCGACTGGTTAAAAAGTTATTTAACAGGGAGGGTACAGTTTGTTAAAATGGGTAAATTTTTATCTGATACTCTTGGCATTGCTTGTGTTGTCCCCCAAGGGTCCGTGTTGGGGCCAAAACTGTTTAATGTATATATTAATGATATGTTTAATACATCCAAAATACTGAAATTTATACTTTTTGCAGACGACACAAATATATTCTACAGTAGTGATGACTATGAAGAGCTCATAAATACAGTAAACACAGAACTAAACATATTAAAAAAATGGATGGACACAAATAAATTATCTTTGAATATAAATAAAACTAAGATAGTAATGTTTGGAAATCGCAACATAACGTCTGAACAGAAATTAAGTATTGATGGTACCCAAATTGAAATCGTAAATGAGAATACATTTTTGGGAGTAATAATTGATAGTAAACTATCATGGAAACCTCATGTCAGACATATTAAAACAAAAATCTCCAAAAGCCTCTCAATTATAAACAAAGCAAAACTATACCTCAATGAAAATGCACTCCGTACTCTATACTGCACCTTGGTACTGCCATACCTTACATACTGTGTTGAAGTATGGGGGAATACTTACCAAAACACAATTCATCCTCCTATCATATTACAGAAAAGAGCAGTGCGGATCATTCACAACGTTGGTTATTTAGAACATACTCATAATCTGTTTACGCAATCAAAGTTGCTCAAATTTGATGACCTTGTTAAATATAATACATTAATAATCTTATATAAAGCTTTTAACAAATTATTGCCACCTAATCTACAACGTTTTTTTATAAGACGAGTGCAAGCTCATAACTTGAGAGGCTTTGGATATTTCTTATTGCCGAGAACTCAAACCACTCGTAAACGTTTTTGTGTGTCTGTATGCGGAGTAAAACTATGGAACAAACTGGACTTACAACACAAGCAATGCCAAACTATTAATCAATTTAAACTATTATACAAACATGGGGTCTGGTTCAAATATAGAGATGAGGGTCTTTAATTAGACCTGCTGCTATACTCTGTCTCAAAGTGTTAACATGTGCTCAATGTTTCCTTACCATTATTGCTATGTTGTCTATTACCATTATTGCTATGATGTCTATTACCATTGTTGGTATATTCATTATTCCTACATTGTTGATACAAATGATTGTTACAGTGTAATAATTATTGTTACCTGTGGTAATGCCACTATGATACAACATCTGTATTATAATCCTTGAACAAAGTGACAGTGAAACTCATGTGAATAATCACTGTATGGTGAACTGGGAGTGGGATTAAATAAGTTATCATCTTCCCACTCCCTTTCAGGCAAAACTGGACAATAATGCACTATATTAATTTATATTATTATGTTTTGTCAACTTGTACGTCTTTGTCATTGCCTGAAATAAATAAATAAATGAATGGAAAAAAAAAATTACCCCATTAATTTGAGCGAGGATGAAAGATTCGTGGATGAGGAAAGTGAGAGTGAATGACTAGAGAGGCAGTGCAGGACGTATCTTTTTTCGCTCTGACCGTAACTTAGGTACAAGGGTTCATTGGATTCCACACTTTCTCCTTTTTCAATTGTGGATCACGGATTTGTATTTTAAACCACCTCGGATACTATATCCTCTTGAAAATGAGAGTCGAGAACGCGAAATGGACATTCACGGTGACTTTTATCTCCACAACAATACATCGGCGAAGCTCTTTAGCTACTGAGCTCACGTGATCGCATCTGGCTCAAATGTAGATGAAAACAAAATAAATAAATCCCTGACTGGAAGGATAGACAGAAGATCAACAATACTATTAAACCATGGACATGTAACTACACGATTAATAATTCTCAGCCTGGCAAAGCTTAACAATGCTGTTGCTAACGACGCCATTGAAGCTAACTTAGCAACCGGACCTCACAGAGCTATGATAAAAACATTAGCGCTCCACCTACGCCAGCCAGCCCTCATCTGCTCGTCAACACCCGTGCTCACCTGCGTTCCAGCGATCGACGGCGCGACGAAGGACTTCACCCGATCATCCGTGCGGTTGGCGGCTAGACTCGGCTAGCGCGTCTGCTATCCAAGTAAGTCCTCCTGGTTGTGTTGCTACAGCCAGCCGCTAATACACCGATCCCACCTACAACTTTCTTCTTTGCAGTCTCCATTGTGCATTAAACAAATTGCAAAAGATTCACCAACGCAGATGTCCAGAATACTGTGGAATTATGAGATAAAAACAGAGCTATTTTGTATTGTATTCAATGGGGTACCGATACTTCTGTTTCACTGGTTACGTCACGCGCATATGTCATCATCCAAAGACGTTTTCAACCGGAAGTTTAGCGGGAAATTTAAAATTGCACTTAATAAGTTAACCCGGCTGTATTGGCATGTGTTGCAATGTTAAGATTTCATCATTGATATATAAACTATCAGACTGCGTGGTCGGTAGTAGTGGGTTTCAGTAGGCCTTTAAGACCTTCAGTATATCAGTATGTGGAATTAAATGATGGAATGGATTAAACAAATAAATCAAACAATGTACTAATATGATCCACTTCAAGAAACTCTTCAAACTTAAAGTGTTTACAAAGCATAAAGAAGAAGAAACATGATAAACATTCTGAATTTATTTCATCCATCCATTCATTTTCAAAATACATAATAATCTTACTCATCTCACCATATGAAATGTAACTTACTTCACCGAGTATTATTCATTTATTTATTTTTATTGTGATTACTTATGGAGTACATTGTGAATAAATTGAGAACAGGAAGTGAACAAAAGTTTTAGCAACTGCTATGTAAAAGAAAAAGGGGTGGGATTAAATAAACTCTGCTTCTTCCTACTCCTTTTCGAACATGTTTAATAGAGAAACTGAAAATTGTGATGTATCATGTTCCAAATAAACTCAAACTCAAACTCAAAGTGTGACCGTTTTCAATCAATCAATCAAAGTTGACTTATATAGCCCTTTATCACACATTTCTCGAAGGGCTGCACAAGCCACAACCAGGCATGTAATTTGAACTTAATACCATACCATACCATACCAACTTTATTTATAAAGCCCTTTAAAAACAACCACAGTTATAAAAAAGAAAACTTGTAAAAAAAAAAATCAAATGTTCAAACAAACATTTTACAAAGTGTTTACTGCAGACACAAGTATTCCTAAAGATGACGAAAGTGATATTTTAAAGAGCCATTTCCTTCCACAAACAGTCGGCCATTTGAACTATTCCGCTCTGAATATCTTCTGCAAGTCCCGTATATTCTACGTCAGTGTAGTAACGCGTCTGCACTCTGACCATTATTAGATCAGTCATACTGGAAATAAGCAAACACTGGAAAGAGATGTGCTGTTTATCATTTACAATCCTTACGTAGGACAAGAACACATATGCTTGGCTTTTTTTTCCGTAAATAAATATCTAACAATTAAGTCAACAGATGGAGGGTCCTCTATTGCCTTAATAAAACCCTCTAAAAAACATCCAGAAAGCGCCAACAATACGCCATTTACATGTCGTGACCTGAAAATGTATCAAATATGAGTGATATTGTTATTATAAGTGCTAACGCAGACGGTCTATTTCAGCGGCGCATTTATAGCAGTGAGCTAATGCTAGCTTACGCTGCTGTTGTTGATACACTTGCTAAACTTGCTAAAAGTAAATTCTAGATTATAATTCATGCATCTCTCACTTGGTAGTAGACAAATGTGGCCATGGACCGACAGTCTATTCAACTTTCACGTCCTTGAGATGGCGAAATAGACCTCAAAAGACGCTTCCTGCAGGAACTTTTAATAATCCTTTGTGAGGCTTGTGATTGATTCTTCATCTAAACGGAATTATGTGAGTTTCGGTCGGCATCCCAGCGAGAGTGGAAATTGTATAGTGTTTGTTTTATTAGTTGTTGTTTTTTATGGTTAGTTTGTATTCTCAGCTTTGAGCAATGCTGCTGATGCTACAGTATTTCAAAAAAAATACATTCCTTTAGCACTCATTTTCAATCAATGATCAATAAATGTTTATTTATATAGCCCTAAATCACAAGTGTCTCAAAGGGCTGCACAAGCCACAACGACATCCGCGGTACAGAGCCCACTTTGCTCATCCTCTTTGTGTTCGGGCTCAAAAATATAAGATCCTGGATCATTATTTTTCCAAAAGTAATTGTCGTTGGCTCTCACAAAGTCTGCTTGATTAGCATTGTTGTTTATAGCGAAGGGCTCTGTGGTTTCTAGCGTGACGTCACGCGATCACGTGACTAGCTTCCTCATTATCTCTCAAAATTGCTCGGGAATCTCCATGAGAATTATACTATTTTGATGATATCCATTTATTTGCAAACTTTGGAAGCCTTCAGGTGTCATAAATCAGACATACGGTATATGATAATAGCTCCAATAGAGGGGCAACTTGTTTTTCCACTTTCCTTCTATTCTATTTGTAATCATTACTTTGTACTGGGGTTGTACGGTACACCGGTACTAGTATAGTATCGCGGTACTAATGAATCAAAAACGGTACTATACTCTGTTTGAAAAGTACCGGTTCACAATTTTTTATTTTTTTTAACGAGTATGACGGCACGCCGTCACGTCATGACATAGCTGGGTTTACGAGCAGAGGAGCATGTTCGGCAGCGCACACACACGGAGTACTTATAAGCAGACACAGTGTGTAGACAAAAAAGGGAGAATGGACGCATTTTGGCTTAAAAACTGACAAAGGTGAAGTTATAACACTGAAACGCCCTCAGGAAGAGGTGCTTTAAAACATGACTAGCTAGCTAGCTAACAGGTAACATCCATCCGCAGTCGGCAGTGTTTTGGATACTTCTAAATCACTAATCCTCGCCTCCATGGCAACAAATAAAGTACGTTTCTTACAGGTACATTATCACTGGAGGACGAGGAATAGCTAAACATGCTTCACTACACACCGTAGGAGGATACAATAGCTCACCGGCGTCACAATGTAAACAAATGCCATGGGTGGATATACACCTGACATCCACTGTAATGATACCAAGTACAACAGTGTATCTAGTCGATACTACTATGATTACATCGAAATTTTTTAGCATTACAAAATCTTTCGGTTTTTTTTTTATTTATATTATTTTTATAAAGTCAGTAAATATGTCCCTGGACACATTGAATATGACCAATGTATGATCCTGTAACTATTTGGTATCGGATCGATACTTAAATGTGTGGTATCATCCAAAACTATTGTAAAGTATCAAACAAGAGAAGAATAAGTGATTATTACATTTTAACAGAAGTGTAGATAGAACATGTTAAAACAGAAAATAAGCAGATAATAACAGTAAATGAACAAGTAGATTAAAGGCCTACTGAAACCCACTACTACCGACCACGCCAGGGGTCACCAACCTTTTTGAAACCAAGGGCTACTTCTTGGGTACTGATTAATGCGAAGGGCTACCAGTTAGATACACACTTAAATAAATTGCCAGAAGTAGCCAATTTTCTCAATTTACCTTTAACTCTGTTATTATTAATAATTAATGATATTTATCTTTGTGGAAACACTGATCATCTTAATGATTTCTCACAATAAATATATATAGAAACAGATAAATATCAATATGCAACACTTTATTTTTATATTTTCTCTAAGTGCACATTTTTCAAATTGAACATTTTCAAATGATCACTTCTAAGACAGTCTTGTGAAATCACAATATCCCATTTTAACTAGATAGCCACTAACATTTTTTAACAAATCATGAATTACTTTGCACCATGTTTGTACAAATAATAACTCATGTAAAATACAAAAGTAAACTCTCAAATTTTTAAATCATGTCACACTTTGAACTGGACACCAAATCTGTTATCTGTTTCTTTGTCAGTTAGTGGGAAGCCTGGCATTGCATGCTGTTAACTAGTGTGTTGTACTCTGGTGTGTAACTTGACACTGCAACTCTGAGTGAGTCTTGCAGATGTGCATCAGTGAGGCGTGTTCTGTGTTTGTTCTTGATGAAGTTCATGTCAGAAAAGGCTGATTCACAAAGATAAGATTTTTCCTCATTGTTTGCGGAACCTTCTTAATCTTTTGGACATATTTTCACAGCAATCTGGCCTTAAGCTTAATTATGATAAATGTAAAATGTTAAGGATCGGAAATCTAAAGGGAACGTCCTTTCGAATGGAATGCAAAGTGTTTTGTTTTATATGCAATCTGTTGTGTTCCCTAATTTTTTTCTGTGTACATGAATGAAGGTGTGTGTTGCTGAGTCCGACTTGGACATTATCTGGACTGGGCCTGGTTTAAAAAACCCTTTAAAAAAATCTAATTTCATTGACAACCTGGTCTGTTGAAGATAAGGACCTTTTTTTAAAAAATAAAATAAAATAAGATAAATAAATAAAAAACATTTTCTTGGATAAAAAAGAAAGTAAAACAATATAAAAATAATTACATAAAAAATAATAATTAATGAAAATGTTAGTGGACCAGCAGCCTATACAATCATGTGTGCTTCAGGGACTGTGTCCCTTGCAGATGTGTTGTCTATGTTGTGGGAACCAGAATATTGGTAGCAGAAAGAAATAACCCCTTTTGTGTGGATGAGTGTGCATGGGGGAGGTTGTTTGGGTTGATGCACTGATTGAAAGTGTATCTTGTGTTTTTTCTATGTAGATTTAATTTAAAAAAAAAAAAAAAAAAAAAAAAAAAATTTTTTAATTTTTTTTTTTTTAATTTTTTTTTTTTTTTTTAGTACAGGCCCGCGGGCGACTCATCTGGTCCTTACGGGCGACCTGGTGCCCGCGGGCACCGCGTTGGTGACCCCTGGACCACGCAGTCTGATAGTTTATATATCAATGATGAAATCTTAACATTGCAACACATGCCAATACGGCCGGGTTAACTTATAAAGTGCAATTTTAAATTTCCCGCTAAACTTCCGGTTGAAAATTCCTTTGGATGATGACGTATGCGCGTGACGTAGCCAGTTTAACAAAGGTATGCCTTCCCCATTGAAGCCAATACGAAATAGCTCTGTTTTCATCTCATTATTCCACAGTATTCTGGACATCTGTGTTGGTGAATCTGTTGCAATTTGTTCATTGCATTATGGAGAAAGAAGCTGAGCAAGCAAAGAAGAAAGTTGTCGGTGCCAAGCGGAGTATTTTGCGAGGGAAGTCAACAACACAACACAGCCGGTGTTTCATTGTTTACATTCCCGAAAGATGCAGTCAAGATCGAAGAACTCGGACAACAGAGACTCTTACCAGGAGGACTTTGATTTGGATACACAGACGCGATACCGTGAGTACGCTTCCAAACATTTGATCGCTTGCTATAACTAGCTCGAGCTAGTAGCTAGGAGCTAGGAGCTAGCATAACAAACACCTAGGTGTTTGTTATGCGGGATTAATTTGTGGCATATTAAATATAAGCCTGGTTGTGTTGTGGCTAATAGAGTATATATATATGTCTTGTGTTTATTTACTGTTGTAGTCATTCCCAGCTGAATATCAGGTCCCACCCGCGCGCTTCCAAACATTTGATCGCTTGCCCGTACGTGCGTGTCATGTACGTAACTTTGGTTAAAGGCCTACTGAAATGAAATTTTTTTATTCAAACGGGGATAGCAGATCCATTCTATGTGTCATACTTGATCATTTTGCGATATTGCCATATTTTTGCTTAAAGGATTTAGTATAGAACAACGTCAATAAAGTTCGCAACTTTTGGTCTCTGATAAAAAAAAACCTTGCCCCTACCGGAAGTAGCGTGACGTTGTCAGTTGTTCACTCCCTCATATTTTCCTATTGTTTTCAACCCAGCTAGAGCTATTCGGACAGAGAAAGCGACGATTACCCCATTAATTTGAGCGAGGATGAAAGATTCGTGGACGAGGAACGTTAGAGTGACGGACTAGAATGCAGTGAAATACATATTTGTTTTCGCTCTGACCGTAACTTAGGTACAAGCTGGCTCATTGGATTCCACACTCTCTCCTTTTTCTATTGTGGATCACAGATTTGTATTTTAAACCACCTCGGATACTATATCCTCTTGAAAATGAGAGTCGAGAACGCGAAATGGACATTCACGGTGACTTTTATTTCCACGACAATACATCGATGAAGCTCTTTAGCATGAACTAACGTGATAGCATCTGTCTCAAATGCAGATAGAAACAAAATAAATAAATCCCTGACTGGAAGGATAGACAGAAGATCAACAATACTATTAAACCATGTACATGTAAATACACGGTTAATAGATCTCAGCCTGGCAAAGCTTAACAATGCTGTTGCTAACGACGCTAAGGCTAACTTAGCAACCGGACCTCACAGAGCTATGATAAAAACATTAGCTCTGCACCTACGCCAGCTCTCATCTGCTCATCACGACGCGTGCTCACCTGCGTTCCAGCGATCGACGGTACGACGAAGGACTTCACCCGATCATCCGTGCGGTTGGCGGCCTGGAGACGGAGGAAGTCAAGGTGAGGTCGTTCGGCTAGCGCGTCTGCTATCCTCAAAGTCCTTCTTGTTGTGTTGCTATAGCCAGCCGCTAATACACCGATCCCACCTACAACGTTCTTCTTTGCAGCCTCCATTGTTCATTAAACAAATTGCAAAAGATTCACCAACACAGATGTCCAGAATACTGTGGAATTATGAAATGAAAATAGAGCTTTTTTGTATTGTATTCAATGGGGAAGGCATACCTCTGTTCCCCGGGCTACGTCACATGCATACGTCATCCTCCAAAGGCTTTTTCAACCGGAAGTTTAGCGGGAAATTTAAAATTGCACTTTATAAGTTAACCCGGCCGTATTGGCATGTGTTGCGATGTTAAGATTTCATCATTGATATATAAACTATCAGACTGCGTGGTCGGTAGTAGTGGGTTTCAGTGGGCCTTTAAATATATAAGCTTTATGAACCTTGGGTTAGGTGAACGGTCCTTTGGGCTGATTGAGTGTGTGTGTTGTGCAGGTGTTTGAATTGTATTGGCGGGTTATATAGACGGGATCCCGTCCATATAACTAGCTCGAGCTATAACTAGCTCGAGCTAGTAGCTAGGAGCTAGCATAACAAACACCTAGGTGTTTTTATGCGGGATTAATTTGTGGCATATTAAATATAAGCCTGGTTGTGTTGTGGCTAATAGAGTATATATATGTCTTGTGTTTATTTACTGTTGTAGTCATTCCCAGCTGAATATCAGGTCCCATCCGCCTCTCACAGCATCTTCCCTATCTGAATAGCTTCCACTCCCCACTAGTCCTTCACTTGCACTTTCCTCATCCACAAATCTTTCATCCTCGCTCAAATTAATGGGGAAATCGTCGCTTTCTCGGTCCGAATCGCTCTCACTTCTGGCGGCCATCATTGTAAACAATAGGGAACTTTGCGGATATGTTCAACTGACTACGTCCCGCTACTTCCGGTAGGCTCCTGCAACCCCGAAAGGGACAAGCGGTAGAAAATGGATGGATGGATGGATGGATGTTACTGCATACGTCAGCAGACTAATTAGGAGCCTTGTCTAGTATGTTCACTAACTCATAAAGTCAGTAAATATGTCCCTGGACACATGAGGACTTTGAATATGACCAATGTATGATCCTGTAACTACTTGGTATTGGATCGATACCTAAATGTGTGGTATCATCCAAAACTAATGTAAAGTATCAAAGAAGAGAAGAATAAGTGATTATTACATTTTAACAGAAGTGTAAATGGAACATGTTGAAACAGAAAATAAGCAGATCCCATAAACTGCCAAGATACCTGTGGCGGTGGGGGCGTGGCTATGGGCGTGGTCACCATGACATCATCGAGTAATTTGCATAATTTACTACAATGATATGATTGTCTCTAAAAGGCTCAAAAAATGTATACTTACTAATTAATAATAACAGTTTTGTTTTAAACGTCCATCCATCCATTCATCCATTTTACAATATAATTACAACACTTTATGTACATATTTATATACAGATTTGAACAATAAGTTATTCACTGAAATATATTTATTAATTGTGGTTCTTACAAAAAATATATCTTATAAAATATAAAAGCTAAAATGTCTCTTAAAGCTCTGCCCCTTTAATTAGTGCATACTAAATAATTTAACTTTAGCCTACTACTACAACCATATTATTTACCAGCAACATAATGTGAAACAGAGGCAGAGGTGTCCTGCCACAGTCAGTAACAAATAAACAGAAAACAGTAGTGGTCAAATACAAATAAGGCAACAAGATAAATGAATGTGTGGGAAACACTGCAATGTATGATCCTGTAACTACTTGATATCGGATCGATACCTAAATGTGTGGTATCATCCAAAACTAATGTAAAGTATCAAAGAAGAGAAGAATAAGTGATTATTACATTTTAACAGAAGTGTAGATGGAACATGTTGAAACAGAAAATAAGCAGATCCATCTATCCATTTTCTACCGCTTATTCCCTTATTAACACTAAATGAACAAGTGGTCAATTTTTACAGTTTGTCCCTCATAATGTTGACAAAATAATAGGTAGATAAATGACACAATATGTTACTGCCGCCTACCGCCCAAATGCAGCTGAGATAGGCTCCTGCAACCCCAAAAGGGACAAGCGGTAGAAAATGGATGGATGGATGGATGTTACTGCATACGTCAGCAGACTAATTAGGAGCCTTTGTTTGTTTACTTACTACTAAAAGACAAGTTGTCTAGTATGTTCACTAACTCATAAACTCAGTAACTATGACCCTGGACACATGAGGACTTTGAATATGATCAATGCAGTGTTTCCCATAAACTGCCAAGATACCTGTGGCGGTGGGGGCGTGGCTATGGGCGTGGTCACCATGACATCATCGAGTAATTTGCATAATTTACTACAATGATATGATTGTCTCTAAAAGGCTCAAAAAATGTATACTTACTAATTAATAATAACAGTTTTGTTTTAAACGTCCATCCATCCATCCATCCATTTTACAATATAATTACAACACTTTATGTACATATTTATATACAGATTTGAACAATAAGTTATTCACTGAAATATATTTATTAATTGTGGTTCTTACAAAAAATATATCTTATAAAATATAAAAGCTAAAATGTCTCTTAAAGCTCTGCCCCTTTAATTAGTGCATACTAAATAATTTAACTTTAGCCTACTACTACAACCATATTATTTACCAGCAACATAAAGTGAAACAGACGCAGAGGTGTCCTGCCACAGTCAGTAACAAATAAACAGAAAACAGTAGTGGTCAAATACAAATAAGGCAACAAGATAAATGAATGTGTGGGAAACACTGCAATGTATGATCCTGTAACTACTTGATATCGGATCGATACCTAAATGTGTGGTATCATCCAAAACTAATGTAAAGTATCAAAGAAGAGAATAATAAGTGATTATTACATTTTAACAGAAGTGTAGGTTGAACATGTTGAAACAGAAAATAAGCAAATCCATCCATCCATTCTCTACCGCTTATTCCCTTATTAACACTAAATGAACAAGTGGTCCATTTTTACAGTTTGTCCCTCATAATGTTGACAAAATAATAGGTAGATAAATGACACAATATGTTACTGCATACGTCAGCAGACTAATTAGGAGTCTTTGTTTGTTTACTTACTACTAAAAGACGAGTTATCTAGTATGTTCACTATTTTATTTAAGGACTAAATTGCAACAATAAACATATGTTTCATGTACCTGAAGATTTTTTTGTTAAAATAAAGCCAATAATGAAATTTTTCAGGTCCCCTTTATTTAGAAAAGTATCAAAAAGTATCAAAAATACATGTAGGGTAAAACATCGGGACAACCCTACTTTTCACAGATGTACCTAATGTTTTGGCCCGCCAAGGTGTACATTTGCACGTGCGTTTCCTCTTTTAGACCCAAACTAACAGCTCGGTTGTCACCATCCATCTGCTGCGAACAGAGAGAGAGAAAGAGAGCTCACTTCTCGGTGTGTTCTCCACGTCGGTCTTCACACATACCAAGTGCAGACCTTCCAAAATAAAATGTGAGCCCTCCCAACCCCGACACACCACATGCATTCCTTCCCGCCGAGAGAGCGTGCGAGCGAGCGAGCTGGGGAGAGAGAGAGAGAGAGCGAGAGAGGGAAAATAACATCATCTTAAGCCAGAAGACTTCTTGATGTTCGGGGCTATTTTTGGTGGAAAAAGTCCTCATGCCCTTTTTTGTCATTCGCAGGGGATTTCCTGCACTCTTAGCCCCGGCCTGAAAAGGGCTTTGCATGCAGGATTAGTGTGTTTGTGTGCGGGGGTCTCTTCTTTGTGTCATTCAACGGCACCGCACATCTCTCTCACTACTGAACCACACTCCACACAAGAATGTGGCCTCACATAATGGGGGAACACATTCGTTGGAAAAGGAGGTCACAATTACAACCGTTCACCCCCTCAATAAAATATCCTTTAGGGGTAATTCAACGTGCAGCCCACACCCCCTTGTATGTCTGCATGCTGGAACTAAACAGTTGAGGCAGCCTTTGTTTGCGGCAGCGCAACCATGCAACAAGTGCCGCCTCCTGCACACACCCTGCTTTATTTGGGTCACCAAAACAACAACAACAATAATAGTGGTTAGAGCAGGGGTGTCAAACTCATTTTAGATCGGGGGCCACATTGAGAAAAATCTACTCCCAAGTGGGCCGGACTGGTAAAATCACGGCACGATAACTTAAAAATAAAGACAACTTCAGACTGTTTTCTTTGTTTGAAAATAGAACAAGCACATTCTGAAAATGGACAAATCATAATGTTGTTGTTTTTTGTTATACTTACATGTTGCGGTTAATAGTATTCTATCTTTATTTGTTGTTATTTATATTTTCTGAATAAATGATGTGATAATGTACATCAGTCAACTCATAGGTGTTAATTTTCAATCTATCAAGATACAAAAATTATATCAAAATCAAATTACAGTATGTTTTTTATGTAGTTTGTGTCATGTCTGTTCATGTTTTTGTTTTGGCCATGTGTTTGTTTTTTGGACTCTTTTTAGTTCCTGGTTGCACTTCCTTGTTTGTTCGTTTCCATAGCAACTTATTAGTTTTCACCTGTCCTGTCACGCACCTGCTTCACGTTTTGAGTCACGCACCTGTTTTCACTGATCATGTCACTATTTAAATCTGTCTGTTTCTGTTGTTCGTCCTGGCGACCTCGCACTTTTTCATCCCTCTACTTCATGTCATGTTCTTTGCCAAGTAAGTTTTTGTTTATTAATGCCACAGTTTGTGTTTTTGTTTTATTGTTCATAGTTTCTGCCTTTGTGCAAGTTTTGTGTTTATACCCAATTTTTGTATTTCCGCCTTTGTGCGCGCCTTTTGTTTGCTTCCCTTTTTTGTAGTTTATTAGTGTTAAAATAAATAATGTATTTAAATTCACGCCTTTTCTGTTGCCTTCTGGAGAAACAAAACCCGAGAACCAAGTCCTGACAGTTTGATCATTTTCCTCGACTGATGCACTAACATCATGTGGTTTATTTCGTACATATGTAGCATCATCTACAAAGATACAAAAATTTGCTATTTTCATATCCAGTGTACACATTTAGAACAGCTGTTTCTTTCAGTCAAAAAATTTTAGGTTCATTTTTACACTTAGCAAACTCATCCCACGGGCCGGATAAAACCTGTTCACGGGCCTGATCCGGCCCTCGGGCCATACGTTTGACACCCCTGGGTTAGAGTGTCCGCCCTGAGATCGGTAGGTCGTGAGTTCGAACCCCGGCTGAGTCATCAAGGGTTGGAATTGGGGGTTAAATCACCAAAAAATTATTCCCGGGCGCGGCCACCGCTGCTGCTCACTGCTCCCCTCACCTCCCAGGGGGTGATCAAGGGTCATGGGTCAAATGCAGAGAATCTTTTCGCCAAACCTAGTGTGTGTGTGTGTGTGTGTGACAACCATTGGTACTTTAACTTAACGCAGACCTGGGCATTCTGCGGCCCGCGGGCCGCATCCGGCCCTTTGTACGTCCCTGTGCGAATTATAAATTACAAAATACATTTAAAAAAGTATCTATTTCGAGTGTGCAATACAACGGTGCTGCTTTTGTTTTGAAAAACGTTATTTGTATTACTTCCGTGTGGACGCATGCTCGTGCGCGCAGCGGCAATCACAAATACAAAATACATTTAAAAAAACATCTTTGTCGTGCGTGCAATACAACCGTGCTGCTTTTATTTTGAAAAGTGTTATATGTGCGTATGTCCTGTGAGGGAAGGCGCACAGCGACAAGTGATGCCCGGTTATCCCCGAGACGCTAAAAAGAGAAAAGTTGATGACGAATGGCGTGTTTTAAAAAAGACATGGACTGCCAAGTACAGGTAAAGCCGTGTGGATGGATGGATGTTGCTGTGTTTAAAGAATATAGTGTAACGACCTGCTGAAGTAGATGTTGTCTTCTTGAGTTGCGTAAATGAGGAGTGAGGAGACGTGCGTGTGGAACGAGATATGTTGAGCTGTGTTAGTATAGCTTGCTCAATAAAAGTTTAAAAAGAGCATCAGACTTGGTGTGCACTTCTTCTGGACGCTACAATTGGTGTCAGAAGTAAAACTTTGCGCATACTGCACTGTTTGTGTGCTACGTCATCGGGAGGTACGTGCCACGTGAGGAGCTCGCCGCAAAGAGAGAGAGAGAGAGAGAGAGAGAGAGAGAGAGAGAGAGAGAGACAGCGTTTACAGGTGTAGCCACGCTGCTTGCCACGGGGGGAATTCCGCCCTCAATGAAGACTCCCAAGTTTGATGGCAAGGCGAACTGGGAGGCATTTCATCCCACTTCTGACATCAATTGTAGCGTCCAGAAGAAGTGCACACCAAGTCTGATGCACTTTTTAAACTTTTATTGAGCATGCTATACTAACACAGCTCAACTTATCTCGTTCTTTCCAAAAGGAAAACCAATCCTCACTCCTCATTTCCGCAACAGCAACGCTTCTTCCTTCTTCGCCAATCACCTTACAGGCGTGCTACGTTCACAACAAAGAGGATGCAGGATGAAGTGACAGAAATTGAAATTTTTGTATTGTAATATACATCAGGAAGTGTTGTGTAAGAAAGTGTTAAAAATAAAACCATCAAAAGCCATCTGCTTTTGTATAAAGATAAGTTAGGTTTAATGAAAATATTATTATTATCTATTTTACGGTATATCAAAAATAATTTGAGCAAAATTTAATAGAAATATTGTCGGTGTGGCCCTCCAGCAGTGCTCGGGTTGCTCATGCGGCCCCCGGTAAAAATTAATTGCCCACCCCTGACTTAACGTAATAACTAGAACATTTTGATGGGCCTGCTATCTGTCAAAGATTATATACATTACAAAAGCAATCTGCTGTTTTTGAGGATCTAACGCAAAAATGCTAACCAAAGATCCTATATATATATATATATATATATATATATATATATATATATATATATATATATATATATATATATATATATATATATGACAGTATCGCTGTTATTAGGAATTTATAGCAAAAACATCAGTTAAAGATCTCAATTAGACATAATTGCTCTGCTGTTTTTAGGAATCTACAGCAAAAGCACCAGTCAAAAATCTCTATATGACATAGTATATCTGCTGTTTTTAGGAATCGAATATGAAAATGCGTTTCAAACATCCTAAAGTAAACGGCAGGAGTGATCGGCAGCTTTGTTTTTGGGAATTCGCTGCAAAAACACTAGTCAAAGATTCCATACATGACAAGAGCAATCTGCTGTTTTTAAGGATCTAACGCAAAATGCTAGCCAAAGATCCTACAGATAACAGTATCGCTGTTATTAGGATTCTATAGCAAAAGCACCAGATAAAGATCTCTCAATAAGACATATTTTCTCTGCTGTTTTTAGGAATCTACAGCAAAAGCACCAGTCAAAAATCTCTATATGACATAATTTCTCTGCTGTTTTTAGGAATCAAATGCAAAAATGCAATCCAAACATCCTAAAGTAAATGGCAGGAATGATCTGCAGGTTTGTTTTTGGGAATCCACTGCAAAAACACTAGTCAAAGATTATATACATTACAAGAGCAATCTGCTGTTTTTGATGATCTAACGCAAAAATGCTAACCAAAGATCCTATAAATATATAACAGTATCGCTGTTATTAGGAATTTATAGCAAAAACACCAGTTAAAGATCTCAATAAGACATAATTGCTCTGCTGTTTTTAGGAATGTACAGCAAAAGCACCAGTCAAAAATCTCTATATGACATAGTATATCTGCTGTTTTTAGGAATCGAATATGAAAATGCGATTCAAACATCCTAAAGTAAACGGCATGAGTGATCGGCAGCTTTGTTTTTGGGAATTCGCTGCAAAAACACTAGTCAAAGATCCCATACATGACAAGAGCAATCTGCTGTTTTTAAGGATCTAACGCAAAATGCTAGCCAAAGATCATACAGATAACAGTATCGCTGTTATTAGGATTCTATAGCAAAAGCACCAGATAAAGATCTCTCAATAAGACATATTTTCTCTGCTGTTTTTAGGAATCTACAGCAAAAGCACCAGTCAAAAATCTCTATATGACATCATTTCTCTGCTGTTTTTAGGAATCAAATGCAAAAATGCAATCCAAACATCCTAAAGTAAATGGCAGGAATGATCTGCAGGTTTGTTTTTGGGAATCCACTGCAAAAACACTAGTCAAAGATTATATACATTACAAGAGCAATCTGCTGTTTTTGATGATCTAACGCAAAAATGCTAACCAAAGATCCTATAAATATATAACAGTATCGCTGTTATTAGGAATTTATAGCAAAAACACCAGTTAAAGATCTCAATAAGACATAATTGCTCTGCTGTTTTTAGGAATGTACAGCAAAAGCACCAGTCAAAAATCTCTATATGACATAGTATATCTGCTGTTTTTAGGAATCGAATATGAAAATGCGATTCAAACATCCTAAAGTAAACGGCAGGAGTGATCTGCAGCTTTGTTTTTGGGAATTCGCTGCAAAAACACTAGTCAAAGATTCCATACATGACAAGAGCAATCTGCTGTTTTTAAGGATCTAACGCAAAATGCTAGCCAAAGATCCTACAGATAACAGTATCGCTGTTATTAGGATTCTATAGCAAAAGCACCAGATAAAGATCTCTCAATAAGACATATTTTCTCTGCTGTTTTTAGGAATCTACAGCAAAAGCACCAGTCAAAAATCTCTATATGACATCATTTCTCTGCTGTTTTTAGGAATCAAATGCAAAAATGCAATCCAAACATCCTAAAGTAAATGGCAGGAATGATCTGCAGGTTTGTTTTTGGGAATCCACTGCAAAAACACTAGTCAAAGATTATATACATTACAGGAGCAATCTGCTGTTTTTGATGATCTAACGCAAAAAATGCTAACCAAAGATCCTATATATAACAGTATCGCTGTTATTAAGAATGTATAGCAAAAACACCAGTTAAAGATCTTAATAAGACACAATTGCTCTGCTGTTTTTAGGAATCTACAGCAAAAGCACGAGTCAAAAATCTCTATATGACATCATTTATCTGCTGTTTTTAGGATTCGAATACGAAAATGCAATTTAAACATCCTCAAGTAAATGGCAGGAGTGGTCTGCCGGTTTGTTTGGGGGAATTCACTACAAAAACACTAGTCAAAGATCCTATACATTACAAGAGAAATCTGCTGTTTTTGAGAATCTAACGCAAAAATGCTAACCAAAGATCCTATAAAAATATAACAGTAACGATGTTATTAGGAATTTATAGCAAAAACATCAGTTAAAGATCTCAATTAGACATAATTGCTCTGCTGTTTTTAGGAATCTACAGCAAAAGCACCAGTCAAAAATCTCTATATGACATAGTATATCTGCTGTTTTTTTTATTCGAATACAAAAACGCAATTCAAACATCCTCAAGTAAATGGCAGGAGTGATCTGCAGGTTTACTTTTGAGAATTCACTGCAAAAACACTAGTCAAAGATCCAATACATGACAAGTGCAATCTGCTGTTTTTAAGGATCTAACGCAAAAATGCTTGCCAAAATCCTACAGAAAAAAGTATTGCTGTTATTAGGATTTTATAGCAAAAGCACCAGATAAAGATCTCTCAAAAAGATATAATTGCTCTGCTGTTTTTAGGAATCTACAGCAAAAGCACCAGTCAAAAATCTCTATAGGACATAATTTCTCTGCTGTTTTTAGGAATCGAATGCGTAAATGCAATTTAAACATCCTAAAGTAAATGGCAGGAGTGATCTGCAGGTTTGTTTTTGGGAATTCACTGCAAAAACACTAGTCAAAGATCCAATACATGACAAGAGCAATCTGCTGTTTTTAAGGATCTAACGCAAAATGCTAGCTAAAGATCCTATAGATAACAGTATCACTGTTATTAGGATTCTATAACAAAAGCACCAGTTAAAGATCTCTCAATAAGACATAATTGCTCTGCTGTTTTTAGGAATCGAATGCGAAAATGCAATCCAAACATCATAAAGTAAATGGCAGGAGTGATCTGCAGGTTTATTTTTGGGAATTCACTGCAAAAACACTAGTCAAAGATCCTATACATGACAAGCGCAATCTGCTGTTTTTAAGGATCGGATGCAAAAATGCTAGACAAAGATCCTATAGATGACAGCCGCGCTGTGCATTTTTTCGGCGTCTACAGCAAAAGCACCAGTTAATGATCTCAATATGACACAATTGTTCTGCTGTTTTTAGGAATCACTTGCCAAAGCAATTATATGGATAACAGGAGCTGTTTTTTTAGGATTTCACTGCAAAAACATGAGCCAAAGATCCTATGGATGACAGGAGTGGTCAGCGTTTTTTGTTTTTGTTTTTTTTCTACAGTCAAAATGCTCGTCAAAGATCCTATAGATGACAGGAGTGGGTGACTATTTTTGGTCATCTACAGTCAAAATGCTCATCAAAGATCCTATAGATGACAGGAGTGGGTGACTATTTTTGGTCATCTACAGTCAAAATGCTCATCAAAGATCCTATAGATGACAGGAGTGGGCGACTATTTTTTGTCATCTACAGTCAAAATGCTCATCAAAGATCCTATAGATGACAGGAGTGGGTGACTATTTTTGGTCATCTACAGTCAAAATGCTTATCAAAGATCCAATAGATGACAAGAGTGGGTGACTATTTTTGGCCATGTTAAGTCAAAATGCTTGCCAAAGATCCTATAGATGACAGGAGTGGGCGACTATTTTTGGTCATCTACAGTCAAAGTGCTCATCAAAGATCCTATAGATGACAGGAGTGGACGACTATTTTTGGTCATCTACAGTCAAAATGCTCATCAAAGATCCTATAGATGACAGGAGTGGGCGACTATTTTTTGTCATCTACAGTCAAAATGCTCATCAAAGATCCTATAGATGACAGGAGTGGGTGACTATTTTTGGTCATCTACAGTCAAAATGCTCATCAAAGATCCAATAGATGACAAGAGTGGGTGACTATTTTTGGTCATGTTAAGTCAAAATGCTTGCCAAAGATCCTATAGATGACAGGAGTGGGCGACTATTTTTGGTCATCTACAGTCAAAATGCTCATCAAAGATCCTATAGATGACAGGAGTGGACGACTATTTTTGGTCATCTTCAGTCAAAAAGCTCATCAAAGATCCTATAGATGACAGGAGTCGGCAACTATTTTTGGTCATCTACTGCCACAACGCTAGTCGGAGATCATATATGACAGAAATGTTGCGATGTTTTGAAGAATTTACTGAGGCAAAGATTCTGTATTTGACATTTTTTTTCTGCTTTTAGGAATCTTCTGGGTAAAAAAAAAAAAAACAGCACTACTTCAATTGTCAATATTAAAAAAAGGCTCGGCCAAACAGCATGTGAAGGCAAGTAGAAGACAGAAAAGTAATGTTTATACTCTGTGATGCAAACCACATGTTGAAGAAGAGCTCTCACAAACCCTGAGCTCATCTTGCTCAGTCCTCTGACTCCGCCCACACAGAACCAACAGGACCCAGACAGGCCAGAACCAAATCCGTGGCATGGTAAGACATGGCAGCCAAATGTGGCTTTGTTCTATTTTTTTTTTTTCATCCGTCTGCCTCAGGCTTCTATTTAATGGAACATTCTTTGCAAAGAATGCCTGGAATCCTCAATTGGAAAGGCAATACTCACAGAGTCTCAATGACTTAATTCTATTCTCCTTATCAACTGCAACCTGATGGAAATATCTAATTAGCGCTTGAGGCACATGACGTCCAAAGTGCAGGACATTTTCTGGACGAAAATTATTTTACCTTTATTTTGATTTCGACACAACGAAGAAGCATATTTTAATGCAGTGATTATGTCTCGTTTTTATTATTGTGTAACATGTTGGTCCCAGGCAAGAAATTGGAAACCTTGCACAAACAACCGCTCAAAAACCTTGACCGAAAATCACAACACCACCATCCCTGTTTAGTAGGGGTGTAACGGTACACAAAAATTTCGGTTCGGTACGTAACTCGGTTTAGAGGTCACGGTTCGGTTCATTTTCGGTACAGTAAGAAAACAACAAAATAAACATTTTTTGGTTATATATTTACCAAATTTGTAAACAATGGCTTTATCCTTTTAACATTGGGAACACTATAATAATTCTGCCCACGTTAATCAACATTAAACTGCCTCAAGTTGTTGCTCAGATTAAATAAAATGACAAAAATGTTCTTCTATATATAAAAAGTGCAACATTAAAGGCTTACTGAAACCCACTACTACCGACCACGCAGTCTGATAGTTTATATATCAATGATGAAATCTTAACATTGCAACACATGCCAATACGGCCGGGTTAGATTACTAAAGTGCAATTTTAAATTTCCCGCAAAATATCCTGCTGAAAACGTCTCGGTATGATGACGCCTGCGCGTGACGTCACGGGTTGTAGCGGACATTTTGGGACAGCATGGTGGCCAGCTATTAAGTCGTCTGTTTTCATCGCAAAATTCCACAGTATTCTGGACATCTGTGTTGGTGAATCTTTTGCAATTTGTTCAATGAACAATGGAGACAGCAAAGAAGAAAGCTGTAGGTGGGAAGCGGTGTATTTCGGCCGGCTGCAGCAACACAAACACGTAGCCGATGTTTCATTGTCTACATTCCCGAAAGATGACAGTCAAGCTTTACCATTGGCCTGTGGAGAACTGGGACAACAGAGACTCTTACCAGGAGGACTTTGAGTTGGATACGCAGACGCGGTACCGTGAGTACGTACGCAGCTGCGGCTTCCAAACATTTGATCGCTTGCCCGTACGTGCGTGACGCTATGTGCATGTCACGTACGTAACTTTGGGAACTTTGGGGAAATATATGTGCTGTATGAACTTTGGGAGGTGAACGGTACTTTGGGCTGTGGGATTGAGTGTGTTGTGCGGGTGTTTGATTTGTATTGGCGGGTTATATGGACGGGAGGGGGGAGGTGTTTGTTATGCGGGATTAATTTGTGGCATATTAAATATAAGCCTGGTTGTGTTGTGGCTAATAGAGTATATATATGTCTTGTGTTTATTTACTGTTTTAGTCATTCCCAGCTGAATATCAGGTCCCACCCGCCTCTCACAGCATCTTCCCTATCTGAATCGCTTCCACTGCCCTCTAGTCCTTCACTCTCACTTTCCTCATCCACGAATCTTTCATCCTCGCTCAAATTAATGGGGAAATCGTCGCTTTCTCGGTCCGAATCGTTCTCGCTGCTGGTGGCCATGATTGTAAACAATGTGCAGATGTGAGGAGCTCCACAACCTGTGACGTCACGCGCATATCGTCTGCTACTTCCGGTGGAGGCAAGGCTTTTTTATCAGCGACCAAAAGTTGCGAACAATTGTCGATGTTCTCTACTAAATCCTTTCAGCAAAAATATGGCAATATCGCAAAATGATCAAGTATGACACATAGAATGGACCTGCTATCCCCGTTTAAATAAGAAAATCGCATTTCAGTAGGCCTTTAAACAGTTTCAAGTCAACTCATCATGCTTAATTTATTACAGCATTTGGGAAGCCTGTAGTTGATTTATTATGTAAATGTTATATTTTTATCAATATGTGATAGCAGGGACCCTGCCATTCAAAACTAGGCTGCTGCATTACTAATGATTAGTGTAACCATAGCTGAAAAAATGGTACAATAGCAATAGGAGAGACTATTCATTCCTGGACACCATGGAGTTCATGTAGGCTTAAAGGCCTACTGAAATAAAAAAATTTATTTAAACGGGGATAGCAGATCCATTCTATGTGTCATACTTGATCATTTTGCGATATTGCCATATTTTTGCTGAAAGGATTTAGTAGAGAACATCGACGATAAAGTTGCAACTTTTGGTCGCTGATGAAAAAAAGCCTTGCCTGTACCGGAAGTAGCGTGACGTCAAAGGTTGAAAGGCTCCTCACATTTCCCCATTGTTTTCAATGCAGCTAGAGCGATTCGGACCGAGAAAGCGACGATTACCCCATTAATTTGAGCGAGGATGAAAGATTTGTGGATGAGGAACGTTAGAGTGAAGGACTAGAGTTCAGTGCAGGACGCATCTTTTTTCACTCTGACCGTAACTTAGGTACAAGCTGGCTCATTGGATTCCACACACTGTCTTTTTTCTATTGTGGATCACGGATTTGTATTTTAAACCACCTCGGATACTATATCCTCTTGAAAATGAGAGTCGAGAACGCGAAATGGACATTCACAGTGACTTTTATCTCCACGACAATACATCGGCAAAACACTTTAGCTACGGAGCTAACGTGATAGCATCGGGCTTAACTGCATATGGAAACAAAGGAAATAAGCCCCTGACTGGAAGGATAGACAGAAAATCAACAATACTATTAAACCATGGACCTGTAAAAACACGGTTAATGCTTTCCAGCTTGGCGAAGCTTAACAATGCTGTTGCTAACGACGCCATTGAAGCTAACTTAGCAACGGGACCTCACAGAGCTATGCTAAAAACATTAGCTATCCACCTACGCCAGCCAGCCCTCATTTGCTCACCCGTGCTCACCTGCGTTCCAGCGATCGACGGCGCGACGAAGGACTTCACCCGATCATAGATGCGGTCGGCGGCCCGGAGACGGAGGAAGTCAAGGTGAGGTCGGCGGCTAGCGCGCCTGCCATCCATCTCAAAGTCCTCCTGGTTGTGTTGCTGTAGTCCGCCGCTAATACACCGATCCCACCTACAACTTTCTTCTTTGCAGTCTTCATTGTTCATTAAACAAATTGCAAAAGATTCACCAACACAGATGTCCAAAATACTGTGGAATTTTGAGATGAAAACAGAGCTTTTTGTATTGGATTCAATGTGTCCGCATACTTCCGTTTCAACGATTGACGTCACGCGCATACGTCATCATAGATAGACGTTTTCAACCGGAAGTTTAGCGGGAAATTTAAAATTGCACTTTATAAGTTAACCCGACCGTATTGGCATGTGTTGCAATGTTAACATTTCATCATTGATATATAAACTATCAGACTGCGTGGTCGGTAGTAGTGGGTTTCAGTAGGCCTTTAAAGTATTGCTAGAAACATAATTTTATATGGGACTTTATTGTATTATATGTATAGTACATGTTCCAAAAAGAAAAAAGCATAAAACACCACCAGAATTAGAGATATTACAAGTCAAAGGGATGAAGCTTAGTGTTACGCTCATGACTTGGTGTAACTAAACATTACCCTATAAGATGAAGGCAATTGCATTTTATTGATATTTGAAATGTATTCAATGTTTATAAATGAATATTTAAATATACTAAATGTAACAAAGGGAATAAATATTCAAAATAAGATCATTAAATGAAATCTAGATTGGTTACGCCATCATGAGCGCAACACAAGGTTGTAAAAGTTTCAACTACAATTCTAAATAAGATGTCAAAAGCAAACTGAAATCAAATACACACAGCTTAAAGATTGATCAATACCTATTTAAATTTAGTAATACATAAATATGATGATTTATCAAAATATAAAAGAAATATACCTGAACAGAACGCTCATGATGGTTACACCAAAAAGTAACGCTATGAATCGCGTTTTTCCAAGTATTTGGGGCATTTTTATGCTATTTCCAAGCATCTCCTTTTTATTATCGTTGATTTTAAATGGTCAAACTAATGCATATTATATATGCATGCCCTAGTAAACAAGCAAAAAAAAGTCACATTTATTTTGATTGTTACATTTTGAAGTACATTTGTGCAGGTGGGTGCGAATGTACCCATTACCAGAGCTGTACACTCTGGAGCTACAGAGCGTTTTCTATTGGGGCTCCAGTACTATGGAATGCCCTCCCGGTAACAGTTAGAGATGCTACCTCAGTAGAAGCATTTAAGTCCCATCTTAAAACTCATTTGTATACTCTAGCCTTTAAATAGACCCCCTTTTTAGACCAGTTGATCTGCCATTTCTTTTCTTTTCTCCTCTGCACCCCTCTTCCTTGTGGAGGGGTGGTTTCCTGCTGGCCCCACTATGGACTGGACTCTCACTATTATGTTGGATCCACTGTGGACTGGACTTTCGCTGATATGTTGGATCCACTATGGACTGGACCCTCACAATATTATGTCAGACCCACTCAACATCCATTGCTTTAGGTCTCCCCTAGAAGGGGGGGGTTACCCACATATGCGGTCCTCTCCAAGGTTTCTCATAGTCATTCACATCGACGTCCCACTGGGGTGAGTTTTTCCTTGCCCTTATGTGGGCTCTGTACCGAGGATGTCGTTGTGGCTTGTGCAGCCCTTTGAGACACTTGTGATTTAGGGCTATATAAATAAACATTGCAGTGTTTCCCATAAACTGCCAAGATACCTGTGGCGGTGGGGGCGTGGCTATGGGCGTGGTCACCATGACATCATCGAGTAATTTGCATAATTTACTACAATGATATGATTTTCTCTAAAAAGGCTCAAAAAATGTATACTTACTAATTAATAATAACAGTTTTGTTTTAAACGTCCATTCATCCATCCATCCATCCATTTTACAATATAATTACAACATTTTATGTACATATTTATATACAGATTTGAACAATAAGTTATTCACTGAAATATATTTATTAATTGTGGTTCTTACAAAAAATATATCTTATAAAATATAAAAGCTAAAATGTCTCTTAAAGCTCTGCCCCTTTAATTAGTGCATACTAAATAATTTAACTTTAGCCTACTACTACAACCATATTATTTACCAGCAACATAAAGTGAAACAGAGGCAGAGATGTCCTGCCACAGTCAGTAACAAATAAACAGAAAACAGTAGTGGTCAAATACAAATAAGGCAACAAGAGAAGTATCCTACACTTCTCTTTTGTAAAGTAAATCTGAACAGCCTATATGGGCATCTACATCAACTATATGATTTGCCTGAGAAGCTGGAAAGGACACACAAAAAAAATAAAAATAAAAAAATGTTTTTAATTTTTTTTTAAATTTGTGGCAGACATAATTCTTTCGTGGCGGGCCGCCACAAATAAATGAATGTGTGGGAAACACTGCATTGATTGATTGATTGATACACTAAATCAAGGTTCCACTGTACTAGCACAAATGTAGTACCCAAGGGCATCCGGCAGTGGAGGCTCCTCTATGGGGTCTTGGGGCACTAGGAGGTTAACCCCTTTACTACTGTTACCCCAGGTGGCCCTTGGCAAAGGCCTAGTACCTGACTGCCCCCTAGCCAGGGATACTGTGAAGACCTCAACGGCGGAGCAGGCGGAAGACGGTAGATTTAAGAACTACCACAACGGCTGCGATGGCGAAAGAAGGCTGCAGCAGAATAGGGTCCCCAGTCGTCTTGGGACTCCATGCCACTGGACCCTGACCCGATTCTGTCAAGGATCGTGTGGTAACTGTCTGTGCACCAGTCTCCCCACGTAAAACAAAGTCACGCACAGGCATCCTCCATAAAGGGATACACCCCTACCAGGAAGATCGTCATACTCGTTCGAGTGACCGCCAATGATGATATGAGTACCCGAGGTCCCAGATTTAGCCTAATGAGGCCCACAAGACCACAAGTATGTACATAATAGTTTAAATCGAATAAGTAAAACAAAGAATAGAATGTGATACTGTAGTCCAAAAGGAATGTACAAACAATGACAGCAAACAAAACCAAAATCAAAGCACAGTTGGGAAGCCATGAATAGGAATGTTGCTCTTTTACTGACCCAAGCTGTGAGTCAACAGAGTAATTAAACAAAAAGACCACTCAGCAGTGGGTTTTGAAAGGAACTATAGGCTCAAATATCATGAGGAGAAGTTACTACGTCGAGTTGTAGTAACAATAACAAGGCTTCTGTGGAAATCCTACATATTTCAGCATTGAGGGATTAGTCACATTCATTCAAAAAGGACGACGGTGGCTTTCTGGAAGCTGGTGAGTCAACTCTGTGGTCCGGGTGAAGGGCGTGGCGCTGTTGTCAGCGGCGTCAATTCACGATGTGAGAAGAAGTCCGTCCTATTAGTCTATAGATAGACTGCGCTTTTATTGGTGTTTGGTTATAATGTGAGCAGTGAGAGTGTACAAGTAAGCTCTTTGTAGGAGGACTGATGAATGGTCTCTTTCACGACTCACTTCAAGTTAAAACAACATGACCGCCATAAACATCCTGTGACTTTCTGTGGCTGTAACAAACACGACAAGACTCAACACCATGGGCATTATTACCGCTTTGATTGTGTTTGTTTATTGTCTCAATAAACACAAAAAAAGCGAGTTGGCTATGTTTAATCGTTCAAAGCAGTGGTACCCAACCCTTGGTCCGCAGGTCGCAAAGAAATGTGTTTGAAATGGCATCAATTTTATTTGTTGTCTTTCGAGCATCTTATTTTGAAAGAATGCCCACTTACTTGCCATGCACTTGGTGGAGCCTGCTCCATCATTACCGATTCTACATTAAGACAATTTATTTGGTGTGTTAATACTGAAGTAATTGGTGTGATTACAGCCCTGCGATATAGATAGATAGATAGATAGATAGATAGATAGATAGATAGATAGATAGATAGATAGATAGATAGATAGATAGATAGATAGATAGATAGATAGATAGATAGATAGATAGATAGATAGATAGATAGATAGATAGATAGATAGATAGATAGATAGATAGATAGATAGATAGATAGATATACGCTACCGTTCAAAAGTTTGGGGTCACATTGAAATGTCCTTATTTTTGAAGGAAAAGCACTGTACTTTTCAATGAAGATAACTTTAAACTAGTCTTAACTTTAAAGAAATACACTCTATATATTGCTAATGTGGTAAATGACTATTCTAGCTGAAAATGTCTGGTTTTTGGTGCAATATCTACATAGGAGTATAGAGGCCCATTTCCAGCAACTATCACTCCAGTGTTCTAATGGTACAATGGGTTTGCTCATTGGCTCAGAAGGCTAATTGATGATTAGAAAACCCTTGTGCAATCATGTTCACACATCTGAAAACAGTTTAGCTTGTTACAGAAGCTACAAAACTGACCTTCCTTTGAGCAGATTGAGTTTCTGGAGCATCACATTTGTGGGGTCAATTAAACGCTCAAAATGGCCAGAAAAAGAGAACTTTCATCTGAAACTCGACAGTCTATTCTTGTTCTTAGAAATGAAGGCTATTCCACAAAATTGTTTGGGTGACCCCAAACTTTTGAACAGTAGTGTATATATATATATACATACACACACAAACACATTTATACATATATATACACATACATATGCATACATATATACAGTACATATACTGTATATAAATATATACATACATGTATACAGTATATATACACATATACAGTCGTGGTCAAAAGTTTACATACACTTGTAAAGAACATAATGACATGGCTGTCTTGAGTTTCCAATAATTTCTACAACTCTTGTTTTTTTGTGATTGGAGCACATGCTTGTTGGTCACAAAAAACATTCATGAAGTTTGGTTCTTTTATGAATTTATTATGGGTCTACTGAAAATGTGAGCAAATGTGCTGGGTCAAAAGTATACATACAGCAATGTTAATATTTGCTTACATGTCCCTTGGCAAGTTTCACTGCAATAAGGCGCTTTTGGTAGCCATCCACAAGCTTCTGCCTCAATTTTTGACCACTCCTCTTGACAAATTGGTGCAGTTCAGCTAAATGTGTTGGTTTTCTGACATGGACTTGTTTCTTCAGCATTGTCCACATGTTTAAGTCAGGACTTTGGGAAGGCCATTCTAAAACCTTAATTTTAGCCTGATTTAGCCATTCCTTTACCACTTTTGACGTGTGTTTGGGGTCATTGTCCTGTTGGAACACCCAACTGCGCCCAAGACCCAACCTGCGGGCTGATGATTTTAGCTTGTCCTGAAGAATTTGGAGGTAATCCTCCTTTTTCATTGTCCCATTTACTCTCTGTAAAGCAACAGTTCCATTGGCAGCAAAACAGGCCCAGAGCATAATACTACCACCACCATGCTTGACGGTAGGTATGGTGTTCCTGGGATTAAAGGCCTCACCTTTTCTCTTCCAAACATATTGCTGGGTATTGTGGCCAAACAGCTAAATTTTTGTTTCATCTGACATCACATGGACAAAGATAAGACCTTCTGGAGGAAAGTTTCATGGTCAGATGAAACAAAAATGGAGCTGTTTGGCCACAATACCCAGCAATATCTTTAGAGGAGAAAAGGTGAGGCCTTTAATCCCAGGAACACCTTTCCTACCGTCAAGCATGGTGGTGGTAGTATTATGCTCTGGGCCTGTTTTGCTGCCAATGGAACTGGTGCTTTACAGAGAGTAAATGGGACAATGAAAAAGAAGGATTACCTCCAAGTTCTTCAGGACAAGCTAAAATCATCAGCCCGGAGGTTGGGTCTTGGGCACAGTTGGGTGTTCCAACAGGACAATGACCCCAAACACACGTCAAAAGTGATAAAAGAATGGCTAAATCAGGCTAGAATGAAGGTTTTAGAATGGCCTTCCCAAAGTCCTGACTTAAACGTGTGGACAATGCTGAAGAAACAAGTCCATGTCAGAAAACCAACAAATTTAGCTGAACTGCACCAATTTTGTCAAGAGGAGTGGTCAAAAATTCAAGCAGAAGCTTGTGGATGGCTACCAAAAGTGCCTTATTGCAGTGAAACTTGCCAAGGGACATGTAAGCAAATATTAACATTGCTGTATGTATACTTTTGACCCAGCACATTTGCTCACATTTTCAGTAGACCCATAATAAATTCATAAAAGAACCAAACTTCATCAATGTTTTTTGTGACCAACAAGTATGTGCTCCAATCACAAACAAATAAGAGTTGTAGAAATGATTGTCAACTCAAGACAGCCATGACATTATGTAAACTTTTGACCATGAGTGTTCATACATACATACACTTATACATATATATACAGTCGTGGTCAAAAGTTTACATACACTTGTGAAGGACATAGTGTAGTAAAAGACGAGCGATTTTTCGGAATTCCTACTTTTCCAAAGTGTTCCTGAATATAGAGTTCTAAAAAAATGTATGACAGACCACCTCAAAAAAACAGAATGGATTTGTACAGTTTTTTACTGAATGGGACACCCAAAATGTACATGAAAATAAAGAAAGTGGAATTTACAATATTATCTATGAACAATAAAACACTGAATATCAACATTATATGAACATCACTCCTCTTTTACTTCTCAGATCAAGCAAAACACAACAAAAATGTACCAAACAGCAAAATATGAATGCAAAGTGTAAAAAAAAAAAACTATAATATGATATATTATCACTTTTATGCAGAAATTGGTTGTAAAAATCTGCTCCTGCATCTGTTCCTGATACATGCGTTTGGGGCCGGCTGGTCTGAAAACAAACCCCACCCACTCTGCTTTGTCCCTGGTCTGAGCTGCTGTGACGTAGATTCAGGGTTTCCCACACATTCATTTATTTGTGGCGTCCCGCCACGAAAGATTTACGTCCGCCACAAATAAAAAAAATTAAATTTTTTTTTTTTTTTTTTTTTTTTTTTTTTGTCCTCTCCAGCTTCTCAGGCAAATCATATAGTTGATGTAGATGCCCATATCGGCTGTTCAGATTTACTTTACAAAAGAGAAGTGTAGGATACTTCTCTTGTTGCCTTATTTGTATTTGACTTTATTAAATGTATTTATATTAGAAACACAACATGTGTATATAACAAAGGGTGCAAAGTCTGCAGGCAGTAGGAAACACATGGTTAAGTGTAGGGAGTAAAACTGATGGCAGTCTAAAGTTCAAGATTTTTGGAGCTCTTTGTTCAGTGGATCAGATGTTTGATGAAGCTCTGTGTCTATCTACCACCACTACTGTTTCCTGTTTATTTGTTACTGACTGTGGCAGGACACCTCTGCCTCTGTTTCACTTTATGTTGCTGGTAAATAATATGGTTGTAGTAGTAGGCTAAAGTTAAATGATTTAGTATGCACTAATTAAAGGGGCAGAGCTTTGAGACATTTTAGCTTTTATATTTTATAAGATATATTTTTTGTAAGAACCACAATTAATAAATATATTTCAGTGAATAACTTATTGTTCAAATCTGTATATAAATATGTACATAAAGTGTTGTAATTATATTGTACAATGGATGGATGGATGGATGGACGTTTAAAACAAAACTGTTATTATTAATTAGTAAGTGTACATTTTTTTAGCCTTTTTAGAGAAAATCAAATCATTGTAGTAAATTATGCAAATTACTCGATTATGTCATGGTGACCATGCCCATGGCCACGCCCATAGCCACGCCCCCACCGCCACAGGTATCTTGGCAGTTTATGGGAAACACTGAGATTACCGTAATAACTCCTATAACACTCAAAAGCACAGATTCCAACCATTGAATTACTTTCTATAGTTCAAGATTTACGGTCATTTAAAAAACAGCACTGCACATCATAATGGCGGCGACAGTTTTGATGTTAAAGGTCTAAAAAAAAAACTATGTAGAAAGTACCGCGGGTCTGGGATTGCGTTCGATGTTGCTACTTACCAAGAAGGGCTTGAAAGAGCTGGCTGCCCAAAATGGAAGACACTTTGCCCACACTGGTCTTCAGGGTCTGCTCCTCTGGACTGGTCAAGCTGGCCTGGTACCTTCTGAGCAGCCCCACCGCTCGCTCAGTGTCTGCCTCACAAAAGACGCAAGATTCCAGTGTGAATATTTCAACGTTATCCTGTGCACAGTGTCATCATGTCCAGTACGAGACTTGTAGGGCTGGATGGACGAGAGCGCGGCCAAAAAGTCCTCCTAATGCTCGGTTTGGATGGAAATTAATGACCCCCAAAAAAATGACCTCTCGAAAAATTCGAATGAAAAAGACTCGTATTCCTGCTATAGCGAGCATGCAAATCAACAAATATTTGCCAAGTGAGTCGGAGCTTTTCTTCCGGTCACTCACACACATCAAAGGTCTGGAGGGAAGCAGCCACACAACACTTGCTAGCAAGTTCTTCCAAAAACAGAGGTTATTTAGTAGGGATGTGACTCTTACAACACACAATTCGATTCAAATCAGAATGAATACTTGATTCTACACGATTCTCAATTCAAACATATTCTCACAATATGTATGTGGAGGGGGGCGTGGCCTGCGGACCTGCAGCGAAGCGGGGTGTGCCAGGACCGGCTTCGAGATCAGCGACAGGTGCGTAGATGGCCCACCTGGGCCTGCTTATCTAATCACCTGTCGCTCTGTTAAAGGGCAGCAGCCGGGGAGGAGAGAGGAGGTGGAGTTGGAGCACGAGCGAGAGCGAGAGCGAGACAGACCAACGCAAAGACAATTGCTGAAAAGCACATCAGAGACAATTTATTGCAAAATAAAACAGTGTTCTCAACCCTGAAAGGAACTGTCATGTCAGTGCTTGGTGGTCCGAAGAACCCGGAAGGGAGACACCTCCACAATGTATATATACTAATAAAACAGGACAATGACCCCATGACGTATGACGTACACACACAGCAAGTGAGCTGGAGATGGCCTAAAAACTTATTTATTAAAAAAAAGCATTGTTGTTTTCAAAATGAATTTTGGAAAATTATGAATTAATTGTGAATCGGAATAAATGCAGGATTTCCCCCACATTTAAGGGTTTGTGGTCAATATGACATCATCACATAATATGCATAATCTGCCATAAATATTATATATATTTTCTTTAAAGATGTTAAAAAAGTTATAAATACAATTAAAAACAAATCTGTTCCATTATTATTTGTTTGTGTGAATGCTCCAAAACATTCACACATATGCTTTTCTACACCAAAATTAATCTATTTCTTAAATTTTTCTTCTTCTCCAGATTTTGGCGCGCTCTACCTTCTACATTTTTCACCCGATTCAAACCGTTCCAACTTCAAGCTGTTCAGCCTGTTCGGGAATGGCGGGCTTTCCCTTGACAAATTCCAAAAAAATTCCCAGGTTTCCCAAAATTCCAGGTTTTCCGGGACGTTTTTCCCCATTCAAAATGAATTGGCCATTTTTCAAACTTCCACCATTTTCACATTTTTCAACCGATTCAAACCATTCCACCTTCAACACATTCCACCATCCTGGAAATTCAAACTATACTTTTTCCAAATTCAAAAAAATTCCAGGATTTTCCAGAATTCCTGGTTTTCCAAAGCCCTGTTTCCACCCTTTTTTTCTGGCGACTACTCCTTCCACATTTTTCAACACATTTCAAACGTTTTGTCGTCAAAACATTCCTCTTAATCGGGACAAAAATCGAAGATGTTTTATAAACTGGAAACATTCCCGGTTTTCCCGAGATTCCAGGAATTCTGTAATACCATTTCTCAATGAAAAATGTTATTACTTCAACATTTCTCGACCGATTTGAAAAATTCCAACACTAATTCACAACTTTCAAAATATTCAACATTTCAAAAAAAATCCCGCTTTTCCCAAATTTCCATGAAATTCCCATTGAAAAGAATTCAAAGTTCCACAACTCCCACATTTTTCAACCGATTCAAACCATTCCACCTTCAACACATTCCACCATCCTGGAAATTCAAGCTATCATTTTTTAAAGTTCAAAAAAATTCCAGGATTTTCCAGAATTCCTGGTTTTCCAAAGCCCTGTTTCCACCCTTTTTTTCTGGCGACTACGCCTCCCACGTTTTTCAACGCATTTCAACCGTTTCGTCGTCAAAACATTCCTCTTAATCAGGACAAAAAACGAAGATGTTTTATAAACTGGAAAAATTCCTGGTTTTCCCGTGATTCCAGGAAATCTGTTATACCATTTCTCAATGAAAAATGTTATTACTTCAACATTTCTCGACCGATTTGAAAAATTCCAACACTAATTCACAACTTTCAAAATATTCAACATTTCCAAAAAAATTCCAGCTTTTCCCAAATTTCCATGAAATTCCCATTGAAAAGAACTCAAAGTTCCACAACTCCCACATTTTTCAACCGATTCAAACCATTCCACCTTCAACACATTCCAACATCCTGGAAATTCAAACCATCATTTTTCCAAATTCAAAGAAATTCCAGGATTTCCCAGAATTCCTGGTTTTCCAAAACCCTGTTTCCACCCTTTTTTTCTGGCGACTACTCCTTCCACATTTTTCAACGCATTTCAACTGTTTTGTCGTCAAAACATTCCTCTTAATCAGGACAAAAAACGAAGATGTTTTATAAACTGGAAAAATTCCCGGTTTTCCCGTGATTCCAGGAAATCTGTAATACCATTTCTCAATTAAAAATGTTATTACTTCAACATTTCTCGACCGATTTGAAAAATTCCAATACCAACCAATTCACAATTTTCAAAATATTCAACATTTCCAAAAAAAATTCCAGCTTTTCCTAAATTTCCATGAAATTCCCATTGAAAAGAATTCAAAGTTCCACAACTCCCACATTTTTCAACCGATTCAAACCATTCCACCTTCAACACATTCCACCATCGTAGAAATTCAAACTATAATTTTTACAAGTTCAAAAAAATTCCAGGATTTTCCAGAATTCCTTGTTTTCCAAAGCCTTATTTCCTCCCTTTTTTCTGGCGACTACGCCTCCCACATTTTTCAACTTATTTCAAACTTTCCACCGTCAAAACATTCCTCTTAATCGGGACAAAAAACGAAGATGTTTTATAAACTGGAAAAATTCCCGGTTTTCCTGAGATTCCAGGAAATCTGTAATACCATTTCTCAATTAAAAATGTTATTACTTCAACATTTCTCGACCGATTTGAAAAATTCCAAGACCAACCATTTAAGCTAATTCACAACATTCCAAATATTCAACATTTCCCTAAAAAATTCCCGCTTTTCCCAAATTTCTATGAAATTCCCATTGAAAATAATTCAAAGTTCCACAACTCCCACATATTTCAACCGATTCCAACCATTCCACCTTCAACACATTCCAACATCCTGGAAATTCAAACCATCATTTTTCCAAATTCAAAGAAATTCCAGGATTTCCCAGAATTCCTGGTTTTCCAAAACCCTGTTTCCACCCTTTTTTTCTGGCGACTACTCCTTCCACATTTTTCAATGCATTTCAATTGTTTTGTGGTCACAACATTCCTCTTAATCAGGACAAAAAACGAAGATGTTTTATAAACTGGAAAAATTCCCGGTTTTCCCGTGATTCCAGGAAATCTGTAATACAATTTCTCAATTAAAAATGTTATTACTTCAACATTTCTCGACCAATTTGAAAAATTCCAACACCAATCATTTAAGCTAATTCACAACTTTCAAAATATTCAACATTTCCAAAAAAATTACAGCTTTTCCCAAATTTCCATGAAATTCCCATTGAAAAGAATTCAAAGTTCCACAACTCCCACATTTTTTAACCGATTCAAACCATTCCACCTTCAACACATTCCAACATCCTGGAAATTCAAACCATCATTTTTCAAAATTCAAAGAAATTCCAGGATTTCCCAGAATTCCTGGTTTTCCAAAACCCTGTTTCCACCCTTTTTTTCTGGCGACTACTCCTTCCACATTTTTCAACGCATTTCAACTGTTTTGTCGTCAAAACATTCCTCTTAATCAGGACAAAAAACGAAGATGTTTTATAAACTGGAAAAATTCCCGGTTTTCCCGTGATTCCAGGAAATCTGTAATACCATTTCTCAATTAAAAATGTTATTACTTCAACATTTCTCGACCGATTTGAAAAATTCCAATACCAACCAATTCACAATTTTCAAAATATTCAACATTTCCAAAAAAAATTCCAGCTTTTCCTAAATTTCCATGAAATTCCCATTGAAAAGAATTCAAAGTTCCACAACTCCCACATTTTTCAACCGATTCAAACCATTCCACCTTCTACACATTCCACCATCGTGGAAATTCAAACTATAATTTTTACAAGTTCAAAAAAATTCCAGGATTTTCCAGAATTCCTTGTTTTCCAAAGCCCTATTTCCTCCCTTTTTTCTGGTGACTACGCCTCCCACATTTTTCAACTTATTTCAAACTTTCCACCGTCAAAACATTCCTCTTAATCGGGACAAAAAACGAAGATGTTTTATAAACTGGAAAAATTCCCGGTTTTCCTGAGATTCCAGGAAATCTGTAATACCATTTCTCAATTAAAAATGTTATTACTTCAACATTTCTCGACCGATTTGAAAAATTCCAAGACCAACCATTTAAGCTAATTCACAACATTCCAAATATTCAACATTTCCCTAAAAAATTCCCGCTTTTCCCAAATTTCTATGAAATTCCCATTGAAAATAATTCAAAGTTCCACAACTCCCACATATTTCAACCGATTCCAACATCCTGGAAATTCAAACCATCATTTTTCCAAATTCAAAGAAATTCCAGGATTTCCCAGAATTCCTGGTTTTCCAAAACCCTGTTTCCACCCTTTTTTTCTGGCGACTACTCCTTCCACATTTTTCAATGCATTTCAATTGTTTTGTGGTCACAACATTCCTCTTAATCAGGACAAAAAACGAAGATGTTTTATAAACTGGAAAAATTCCCGGTTTTCCCGTGATTCCAGGAAATCTGTAATACCATTTCTCAATTAAAAATGTTATTACTTCAACATTTCTCGACCGATTTGAAAAATTCCAACACCAACCATTTAAGCTAATTCACAACTTTCGAAATATTCAGCATTTCCCAAAAAAATTCCCAAGTTTTCCAAATTTCCATGAAAATCCCATTGAAAATAAGTCAAAGTTCCACAACTCCCACATTTTTTATCCGATTCAAACCGTTCCAACTTCAAAATATTCAGCCTGTTCAGGAATTGTCTGTTCTACTTCAACAATTAGTCATTTTGAAGTTCAACTTCAGCATTGGAGCATTCACACGCAATTCCTTCAGGAATTGCTTCATCTAGTTAAGGTATGTTTTTTCTCATATCGTTTTGCTCTATTTTTCTATTGTTGCTGCCTATTGTTCAATGTACTTTGTTAAGAATTATTTAAGTTTCTAAAGACTTCTCCATTCCTTGGACTGACTTTTTCTTTACTAAAAACAGCTAGCAACATATCTAGCATTTTTTTCTGGTGTTATTAAAGACTGTACTTGTGTTTAGACACTCATTATTTCTATCGCTCCATGTGCAAGCTTTACTGAAGTAACACTTGCTATGCACTGCTGGTCCAGCCTTTCTCTCCTTAAAATCCGCCACTTTTCCCTTAATATTTGCACATTTTGTAGAGACTGTCCACGTGTATACTGTATCTGGGGTACATTAAAGCACGTCCACATCGCAGACATGATGCCTGCGCTCCAGACGATACCCTGCGTATTGCTTACATCATCATAACATCCGGTTTCGGTGATCAATAGCTGATTCAGTCAATAGTGCACACAAAATCCATTTATACAATATATTAGTGTACAGCTCCACTAATGGACATTGGAGTGTTACTTTCAAAGGCAAAATTAAAGTATTGCTAGAAACATAATTTTATATGGGACTTTATTGTATTATATGTATAGTACATGTTCCAAAAAGAAAAAAGCATAAAACACCACCAGAATTAGAGATATTACAAGTCAAAGTGATGAAGCTTAGTGTTACACTCATGACTTGGTGTAACTAAACATTACCCTATAAGATGAAGGCAATTGCATTTTATTGATATTTGAAATGTATTCAATGTTTATAAATGAATATTTAAATATACTAAATGTAAAAAAGTGAACACATATTCAAAATAAGATCATTAAATGAAATGTAGTTTGGTTACGCCATCATGAGCGCAACACAAGGTTGTAAAAGTTTCAACTACAATTCTAAATAAGATGTCAAAAGCAAACTGAAATCAAATACAGCTTAAAGATTGATCAATACCTATTTAAATTTAGTAATACATAAATATGATGATTTATCAAAATATAAAAGAAATATACCTGAACAGTACACCAAAAAGTAACGCTATGAATCGCGTTTTTCCAAGTTTTTGGGGCATTTTTATGCTATTTCCAAGCATCTCCTTTTTATTATCGTTAATTTTAAATGGTCAAACTAATGCATATTATATATGCATGCCCTAGTAAACAAAAACAAAAAGTCATATTTATTTTGATTGTTACATTTTGAAGCAATTTGTGCAGGTGGGTGCGAATGTACCCATTACCAGAGCTGTACACACTACTTACATTTTTTCCACTTTAAAAATACCCCTAATTTTTAAGGTGTGGCGGCTTTTATTTTGCCATGTTGGAGCAACCCTGAAATGAGAATCGCGATTCGGATTTGAATCGGGTTTTTTCAGCACCCCTATTACGATGCTAATGTCAAGACAAGCTTTCAAATAACTGTCAAGAGACAACGTAATATGATATAATTTTTTTTTTATTTTACTAGTTGTTATTTCAATGGTAAATAAAAACAGAATACAATGATTTGCAAATCCTGTTCAACTTATATTCAATTGAATAGACTGCAAATACAATATATTTAATGTTCACACTGAGAAAATTAATTTTGTATTGCAAATAATCATTAACTTAGAATTTAATGGCAGCAACACATTGCAAAAAAGTTGCCACAGGGGCATTTTTACCACTGTGTTACATGGCCTTTCCTTTTAACAACACTCAGTAAACATGTAAACTGAGGAGACACATTTTTGAAGAGGCATTCTTTCCCATTCTTGCTTGATGTACAGCTTAAGTTTTTCAACACTCCGTTGTGGTATTTTAGGCTTCATAATGCGCCGCACATTTTCAATGGGAGACAGGTCTGGACTACAGGCAGGCCAGTCTAGTACCCGCACTCTTTTACTATGAAGCCACGCTGTTGTAACACATGGCTTGGCATTGTCTTGCTGAAATAAACAGGGGCGTCCATGATAACGTTGGATGGCAACATATGTTGCTCCAAAACCTGTATGTACCTTTCAGCATTAATGGTGCCTTCACAGATGTGTAAGTTACCCATGTCTTGGGCACTAATACACCCCCATACCATCACAGATGCTGGCTTTTACACTTTGTGGCGACAACAATACGGATGGTTCTTTTCCTCTTTGTTTTGGATGACACGACGTCTACAGTTTCCAGAAACAATTTGAAATGTGGACTCGTCAGACCACAGAACACTTTTCCACTTTGCATCAGTCCATCCTAGATGAGCTTGGACCCTGCAAAGCTGGCGGTGTTTCTGGGTGTTGTTGATAAATGGCTTTCGCTTTGCATAGTAGAGTTTTAACTTGCACTTACAGATGTAGCGACCGACTGTAGTTACTGACAGCGGTTTTCTGAAGTGTTCCTGAGCCCATGTGGTGATATCCTTTACACACCGATGTCGCTTTTTGATGCAGTACCGCCTGAGGGATCCCAAGTCTGTAATATCATCGCTTACGTGCAGTGATTTCTCCAGATTATCTGAACCTTTTGATGATATTACGGACCATAGATGGTGAAATCCCTAAATTCCTTGCAATAGCTGGTTGGGAAATGTTGTTCTTAAACTGTTGGACAATTTGCTCACTCATTTGTTGACAAAGTGGTGACCCTCGCCCCGTCCTTGTTTGGGAATGACTGAGCATTTCATGGAAGCTGCTTTTATACCCAATCATGGCACCCACCTGTTCCCAATTAGCCTGTTCACCTGTGGGATGTTCCAAATAAAGAGCATTCCCTCAACTTTCTCAGTCTTTTTTGCCACTTGTGCCAGCTTTTTGGAAACGTGTTGCAGGCATCAAATTCCAAATGAGCTAATATTTGCACAAAAGAAAGTTTTCCAGTTGGAACATTAAGTATCTTGTCTTTGCAGTCTATTCAATTGAATATAAGTTGAAAAGGATGTGCAAATCATTGCATTCTGTTTTTATTTACCATTTACACAACGTGACCACTTCACTGGTTTTGGGTTTTGTATTTGTTAAGAATAATAGGAATGAGTTTAGTATTTTAAAGTGGTTGGATCAGATATTACCTGTAACAAAGTTTACCAGTTGGAACATTAAATATCTTGTCTTTGTAGTCTATTCAATTGAATACAAGTTGAAAAGGATTAGAAAATAATTGTATTATGTTTTTATTTACAATTCACACAACGTGACAACTTCACTGCTTTTGGGTTTTGTACATTATTTATGTTCATATAGTTAATTTGATTAAATGTTTATTACTGAGAGCTGTTTCTCATAGTTTGGTTCTCCTATTTAGTTTAGACAAAACCAGGGTAAGACACTGCCACATGCGTGAACAAAATATAAGAAACACGTCCTTAATATTCATCACACTTGAACTGTGAAGTGAACATTTTCCAAACGCATTTTGTATCAAACGCCATTAGATGAATGCAAAAATATTATTAAAATGTCCAATAAAAACACGTTGAAGTAAATGCCTGTGAGCGCCATCGGCAGATTCCACACTTGAAATACCTGACGTAGTCTCACCGAGCACACCTGAACGCACCATTCCTCTTGAACACGTTTAGAGTTTTAAGGCGGACAAAAAAAAAAAACTTGTTGACGGGAGATTGAGAGGAAGTTCACGGTCACTCACCGTATTTATGCACCATGCTGCCTCCAACTTCATGGAAAGTCACGTCGGGGGAGAATTTAGCAGGCGCGGGGAGGGGGGAAGAAAAGTCAGTAACGGTCGCTACTAGCTAACCACAGCACAGAGCTGTTGTCATGGCAACGTGACTTACTAGTAACTCCCGCCGAGGGAGAAGTGACGCATTAGTTCAGCTGCTGTCAACTTTCTGCACAAGTTTGGAAAGGGAAAAGGGGGGGCCAGGCGGCCTCAGAGTTGCTGTGCCGTGTTCCTCCTCCTCCGCCTCCTCCTCCTCCTCATGCCGCGCCTCTGTGGGGAGAAGACTCCGCACCTTCGTTCTGCCGCCGCCTGAAGCCCGCCGCTGTCCTCCGGTCCCCCACACCGACTCAGTGTGTCGTTGGCGGCCTGGGAAGATGCTCTCTTTTCACGGCATGCTGCTCCAACACACTGACGCTGGGGCTTTTTTTTTTGCTCCAATGTTAGCCTTTTTTTTTTTTTTTTTTTACTCTACCGCAATCCTGCTCAGTGCTGTCATTGGCGAAAGGATTGCCTTTGGTGCCCTCTAGCGGTGGGATGCCTAACATTGCATATCAAGCTGTACTATATGGCAGATATATATTCAATAAAATCTATATATATATATATATATATTAGGGGTGTGGAAAAAAATCGATTCGAATTCAAATCGCGATTCTCACGTCTCTTTTTTTTAAATTATTATTTTTAATTAGATAATGTAGTTTTTTAATTAATCAATCCAACAACACAATACACAGCAATACCATAACAATGCAATCCAATTCCAAAACCAAACCCGACCCGGCAACACTCAGAACTGCAATAAACAGAGCAATTGAGAGGAGACACAAACACGACACAGAACAAACCAAAAGTAGTGGAACAAAAATGAATATTATCAACAACAGTATCAATATTAGTTACAATTTCAACATAGCAGTGATTAAAAATCCCTCGTTGACATCATCATTAGACATTTATTTAAAAAAAAAAAAAAAGATTAATAGTGTCACAGTGGCTTACACTTGCATCGCATCTCATAAGCTTGACAACACACTGTGTCCAATATTTTCACAAAGATAAAAAAAAAGTCATATTTTTGGTTCATTTAATAGTTAAAACAAATTTACATTATTGCAATCGTTGATAAAACATTGTCCTTTACAATTATAAAAGCTTTTTACAAAAATCTACTACTCTGCTTGCATGTCAGCAGACTGGGGTAGATCCTGCTGAAATCTATGTATTGAATGAATAGAGAATCCTTTCGAATCGGGAAAAAATCGTTCTTGAATCGAGAATCGTGTTGAAGTGAAAAATAATCGATTTTGAATCGAATCGTGACCCCAAAAATCGATATTGAATCGAATCGTGGGACACCCAAAGATTCACAGCCCTAATATATATATATATATATATATATATATATATATATATATATATATATATATATATATATATATATATATATATATATATATATATATATATATATATATATATATATATATATATACATATACATGTATATATATATATATGTATGTATATATATACATGTATATATATATATATATATATATATATATATATATATATATATATATATATATATATATATATATATATATATATATATATATATATATATATATATATATATATATATATATATATATGTCTTAATTAGATTATCCAAAAAATAGTGCTCGATACCGTGGTAGAGCGTAATATGTATGTGTGGGAAAAAAATCACAAGACTATTTCATCTCTACAGGCCTGTTTCATGAGGGGTTTCCTCAATCCACAGGAGATTTCTCCTGAGGATTGAGGAAACCCCTCATGAAACAGGCCTGTAGAGATGAAATAGTCTTGTGATTTTTTCCCCACACACATATATATATATATATATATATATATATATATATATATATATATATATATATATATATATATATATGTATACATATATGTATATATATATATACATATATATGTATATAAATACATATATATAAGTTTGGGGTCACATTGAAATGTCCTTATTTTTGAAGGAAAAGCACTGTATTTTTCAATGAAGATAACTTTAAACTAGTCTTAACTTTAAAGAAATACACTCTATATATTGCTAATGTGGTAAATGACTATTCTAGCTGCAAATGTCTGGTTTTTGGTGCAATATCTACATAGGTGTATAGAGGCCCATTTCCAGCAACTATCACTCCAGTGTTCTAATGGTACAATGTGTTTGCTCATTGGCTCAGAAGGCTAATTGATGATTAGAAAACCCTTGTGCAATCATGTTCACACATCTGAAAACAGTTTAGCTCGTTACAGAAGCTACAAAACTGACTTTCCTTTGAGCAGATTGAGTTTCTGGAGCATCACATTTGTGGGGTCAATTAAACGCTCAAAATGGCCAGAAAAAGAGAACTTTCATCTGAAACTCGACAGTCTATTCTTGTTCTTGGAAATGAAGGCTATTCCACAAAATTGTTTGGGTGACCCCAAACTTTTGAACGGTAGTGTACATATACATGTATATATATATAGAAATTGGTGGAAACAACCTTCTTACCTGTTATTGACTATGGAGATGTGTTGTACATGAATGCTACTGCTGGTTGTCTCCACAAGCTGGATAGTGTGTACCACGGTGCACTGAGATTTATCACCAACTGCGCTCCCCTTACTCACCATTGCGTATTATACTCAATGGTTAACTGGACATCTTTAAGTGCTCGACGCCTCAATCATTGGTATGTTTTCATCTACAAAACCATTCTGGGTATCACTCCATCTTATCTGTCTTGTCTTTTAACAAAGAAACAAGGAAGTCACAATCTTCGTTCAATGAATGTTCTGCAATTTGTCGTACCCAAAGTAAGAACTGAACTGGGCAAGAAAGCATTTAGGTTTTCAGCAGCGAAGGCTTGGACTAACCTACAATCGAATATTAAACTTCAAACCCTTGTTACGTTGAATGAGTTTAAAGCTTCTGTAAAAGGACTGCAGTCTACCTTGTCTGTATGCACATGTGTTATGTGAGCAAGTTTTAATGTCGTAAATGTGATGTTTTATGTATTTGTTTACTGTTTTTAATGTAACCTTGCTGCTGCCCTCTTGGCCAGGTCTCCCTTGGAAAAGAGATCTTTGATCTCAATGGGATTTTACCTGGTTAAATAAAGGCTAATAAATAAATAAAAATCATTTATCATTTATACATGTATATACACTACCGTTCAAAAGTTTGGGGTCACATTGAAATGTCCTTATTTTTGAAGGAAAAGCACTGTACTTTTCAATGAAGATAACTTTAAACTAGTCTTAACTTTAAAGAAATACACTCTATATATTGCTAATGTGGTAAATGACTATTCTAGCTGCAAATGTCTGGTTTTTGGTGCAATATCTACATAGGTGTATAGAGGCCCATTTCCAGCAACTATCACTCCAGTGTTCTAATGGTACAATGTGTTTGCTCATTGGCTCAGAAGGTTAATTGATGATTAGAAAACCCTTGTGCAATCATGTTCACACATCTGAAAACAGTTTAGCTCGTTACAGAAGCTACAAAACTGACCTTCCTTTGAGCAGATTGAGTTTCTGGAGCATCACATTTGTGGGGTCAATTAAACGCTCAAAATGGCCAGAAAAAGAGAACTTTCATCTGAAACTCGACAGTCTATTCTTGTTCTTAGAAATGAAGGCTATTCCACAAAACCTTTTGGGTGACCCCAAACTTTTGAACGGTCAATCAGTCCCAACAAAATAATACACAATAGAATAATAATACAATTCCAAACCCGGCCCAACAACATTCAGAATAGCAATCAACAGAGCAATTGAATATTCTTGAAAAAATTAAATAACAATGTTATTGAAAAATTACATAACTGTTATTTATTTTTTCAAGGTTTTTTTTTTTTTTTTGGCAGTGAATTAAAATATGTATATATATATATATTGCGTTGATGTTCAAATATATAGGCTTAGGTATTAGTGAATAGTTTCATTTATTTTGTAATATAGACAGGCATAAATAATAAATATAGAACATCACGTATTCACAGTTTTGCATCCCTATATGTCCAAAAAGGAGTAGGAAGAAGCAGAGTTTATTTAATCCCGATCCTTTTTTCCGTTTAAAGCCTTTTTTCACTTCTTCGCTCAATCAGACAACTGAATACATTTAATACATCAATCAATATCAATAAAGTTGACATGGTTCACAATTTGATGAATGTATGATACAAACCCCAAAAGCAGTGAAGTTGTCACGTTGTGTAAATGGTAAATAAAAACAGAATACAATGATTTGCAAATCCTTTTCAACTTATATTCAATTGAATAGACTGCAAAGACAAGATATTTCATGTTCACACTGAGAAACTTCATTTGTTTTGCAAATAATCATTAACTTAGAATTTAATGGCAGCAACACATTGCAAACAAGTTGTGCATTTTTACCACTGTGTTACATGGCCTTTCCTTTTAACAACACTCAGTAAACATTTGGGAAATGAGGAGACACATTTTTGAAGTGGAATTCTTTCCCATTCTTGCTTGATGTACAGCATAAGTTGTTCAACAGTCCGGGGTCTCTGTTGTGCTATTTTAGGCTTCATAATGCAGGCCAGTCTAGTACCCGCACTCTTTTACTATAAAGCCACGCTGTTGTAACACGTGGCTTGGCATTGTCTTGCTGAAATAAGCAGGGGCGTCCATGATAACGTTGCTTGGATGGCAACATATGTTGCTCCAAAACCTGTATGTACCTTTCAGCATTAATGGTGCCTTCACAGATGTGTAAGTTACCCATGCCTTGGGCACTAATACACCCCCATACCATCACACATGCTGACTTTTGAACAGTCCGGTTGGTTCTTTTCCTCTTTGGTCGTCCGCAGTTTCCAAAAACAATTTGAAATGTGGACTCGTCAGACCACAGAACACCTTTCCACTTTGCATCAGTCCATCTTAGATGAGCTCGGGCCCAGCAAAGTCGACGGCGTTTCTGGGTGTTGTTGATAAATGGCTTTGGCTTTGCATAGTAGGGTTTTAACTTGCACTTACATATGTAGCGACAAACTGCACGTTAAGTATCTTGTCTTTGCAGTCTATTCAATTGAATACAAGTTGAAAAGGATTTGCAAATCATTGTATTCTGCTTTTATTTACCATTTACACAACGTGCCAACTTCACTGGTTTTGGGTTTTGTCGATTACGCCTCATTTATCAGGATTCTTCTTCCTTGTACATTATTTGTAATGGGCTTGGAGCCTTCAATTGTATTCTTAGAGGAAAAAAAAGAAAAGCCGTGGGCCACAATCGGTACTTTTATTCGTAGTGGAAAACCTAACAAAGTAAAGAAAAAAGCCGACATTTGACTCATTTCATCACAATACTTACTTCCATCATTGGAATGCACGTGTTATTAATATGTAACAGTGTTTTCTTAGCAATTACACTGACATCTAATTGCACTTTTAAACAGGCTTTTGGCATTTGGCATTTCCCAGCATGCATTGTTGGTCAGGTGATGTTGCAATCAGGGTTTTGGAGAAAAAAGTTTGATTGCACTGATTCACATTTCCATTAAAAAAAAAACCCCACATCATCTAAATGATTAAATGGCTGACATTACACAAGAAAAGACTCAAAAAACTTCTGCCTTTCAGTTGGGTTACACAACTTATCCTATTTTTCCGACTACAAGGCGCACTTAAACTCCTTTCATTTTCTCAAAACTCGACAGTGCGCCTTATAACCCGGTGCGCCTAATGTACGGAATAATTCTGGTTGTGCTTACCCACCTCGAAGCGATTTTATTTGGTACATGGTGTAATGATAAGTGTGACCAGTAGATGGCAGTCACACATAGCAGATACGTGTATGTACGGCATAATTCTGGTTGTGCTTACCCACCTCGAAGCTATTTTATTTGGTACATGGTGTAATGACAAATGTGACCAGTAGATGGCAGTCACACATAAGAGATACACTATAATGCCAAAAGTATTTTGCCACCCATCCAAATGATCAGAATGAGGTGTCCTAATGGTGTATACAATCAAGCACGTATGCATGTAGACTGTTTCTACAAACATTTGTGAAAGAATGGGCCGCTTTCAGTGATTTCCAGCATTCAACTGTCACAGGATGCCACCTGTGCAACAAATCCCGTCGTGAAATTTCCTAAATATTCCAAAGTCTTCTGTTGTCTTTATTATAAGAAAAATGAAAGAGTTTGGGAACAACAGCAACTCAGCCACAAAGTAATAATAATAATAATAATAATACCTGGGATTTATATAGCGCTTTTCTAAGTACCCAAAGTTCATTCATTCACACCTGGTGGTGGTAAGCTACTTTCGTAGCCACAGCTGCCCTGGGGGTAGACTGACGGAAGCGTGGCTGCAATTTGCGCCTACGGCCCCTCCGACCACCACCTATCATTCATTTCACCGGTGTGAGCGGCACCGGGGGCAAAGGGTGAAGTGTCCCGCCCAAGGACACAACGGCAGCGCTTTTTAGATGGTAAGAGGCAGGGAGCGAACCTGCAACCCTCAGGTTTCTGGCACAGTTGCTCTACCCACTGCGCCACACCGCCCCAAAGTGGTCGGCCACGTAAACTGACAAGGGAGGGGTCAGCGGAGGAATTATGGTGTGGGGTTGTTTTTCAGGAGTTGGGCTAGTGGTTAGAGTGTCCGCCCTGAGATCGGTAGGTCGTGAGTCATACCAAAGACTCTAAAAATGGGACCCATTACCTCCCTGCTTGGCACTCAGCATCAAGGGTTGGAATTGGGGGTTAAATCCCCAAAAATGATTCCCGGGCGCGGCCACTGCTGCTGCTCACTGCTCCCCTCACCCCGCAGGGGGTGATATAAATGGTAAATGGGTTAACTTGTATAGCGCTTTTCTACCTTCAAGGCACTCAAAGCGCTCTGACACTATTTCCACATTCACCCTTTCACACACGGAGTGATGGGAGCTAACCGTGACCCATCAGGACATGACTAGGTTGGTAGAAGCTGGGGATCGAACCAGGAACCCTCAGGTTGCTGGCACGGCCACTCCACCAACCGCGCCACGCCGTCCCCTCAAGGGTGATGATCAAGGGTGATGGGTCAAACGCAGAGAATAATTTCGCCACACCTAGTGTGTGTGTGTGACAATCATTGGTACTTTAACTTTAGTTCCAGTGAAATAAACTTTGAATGCTCCAGGATAAAATATTCCATGTTCCCAACCTTGTGGGAACAGTTTGGAGCGGGCCCCTTCCTCATCCAACATGACTGTGCACCAGTGCACAAAGCAAGGTCCATAAAGACATGGATGACAGAGTCTGGTGTGGATGAACTTGACTGGCCTGGACAGAGTCCTGACCTGAACCTGTAGGAAAACCTTTAGGATGAATTACAACGGAGACTGAGAGCCAGGCCTTCTCGACCAACCTCACCAATGCGCTTTTGGAAGAACGGTGGAAAGTTCCTACAAACACACTCCGCAACCTTGTGGACAGCCTTCCCAGAAGAGTTGAAGCTGTAATAGCTGCAAAAGGCGGACCCACATCATATTGAACCCTATGGGTTAGGAATGGTATGGCACTTCAAGTTCATATGTGACATACTTTTGACAATATGGTGTACGTGTAGACTGCAATATGAGGGCAGTAAAAAAACACCAAAGCTTTAAATGTTCCATTGAAAATAAAGAACATTATACACGGCGCTCAAAAATCTGTCAAAATATTTTAGTAGTTTTAGTACGACTTCACTTGATGGATTTTACGGCCGAATATGATTAGAGATGTCCGATAATATCGGCAGGCCGATAAATGCTTTAAAATGTAATATCGGAAATTATCGGTATCGTTTTTTTTATTATCAATATCGTTTTTTAAATTATTTTATTTATTTTTTGTTTTTTTTATTAAATCAACATAAAAAGCACAAGATACACTTACAATTAGTGCACCAACCCAAAAAACCTCCCTCCCCCATTGTTTCTTTCTGTTATTAATATTCTGGTTCCTACATTATATATCAATATATATCAATACAGTCTGCAAGGGATACAGTCCGTAAGCACACATGATTGTGCGTGCTGCTGGTCCACTAATAGTACTAACCTTTAACAGTTAATTTTACTCATTTTCATTCATTACTAGTTTTTATGTAACTGTTTTTATATTGTTTTACTTTCTTTTTTATTCAAGAAAATGTTTTTAATTTATTTATCTTATTTTATTTTATTAATATTTTTAAAAAAGGACCTTATCTTCACCATACCTGGTTGTCCAAATTAGGCATAATAATGTGTTAATTCCACGACTGTATATATCAGTATCGGTTGATATCGGTATCGGTTGATATCGGTATCGGTAATTAAAGAGTTGGACAAGATCGGAATATCGGCAAAAAGCCATTATCGGACATCCCTAAATATGATTCATTAGTATCACGGTACTATACTAGTACCGGTATACCGTACAACTCTACAATCTTGCCTTCCTTCATACTTCCTTTAAACGACCTGTTTGGAATTTGCCCATCTTGTGCTGTCACCAGTTGAGGAAAGTGTGCACATACCGTCTGAATGTGCCCTCAGTGCCTTACGCTCGTCTGCCGTTGTAGTCAAAAAGCTCTGTTTTCTCCTACCCTCCTGTTGTGGGGGCAGACTGGCTCGTACATGCACATTCATCCTCCGCCGTCGCCATTTCTAAAACAAAGCGGCACATAGTTCTAACTTGTATCTATCAGTAGACTCGCTATGGAAGCGCTTAAAACAATGTGGGCGGTGAGCCACGTAAATAAAACCGCCCACAAAGTGGCGCATAGTAAAAGAGATGGTCAGAAAGCAGCTTGCAAAACATCATCTATGCAACATTTTGACCAAAGAACCACCATTACATGTTATGTAGACCACAAGGAAGTCTTTTACTTTTAGAAAAAAATCATAATAATATGACTCCTTTAATGCGCCTTACAATCCGGTGCGCCTTTTTGTATAAAAATAGACCTGAATAGACCCCGTGGTCCAAAAAATACGGTAATTCCTGCAATTGTTAACTCTGTTTGGCGTCAAAACAACACAAAGACAGTTGCAGTTAGACAGTGAAAGGCCATAAAACACAGTGAAAGGTTGTACAAAACTTTCATCTCCGCCTCATAAACGTTGTGACAGTGCATGATATGCTGCTCCAGTGTGACAAACTACTTGTGATTATGCTGCTGCAGTGTGACAAACTACACGTGATTATGCTGCTCCGGTGTGACAAACTACACAGCCGCTAAGAAGGGAGAAAGTTCTTTCTGGTTCCAGGACAGTTTTGTCCTTTCTTTCTTTGATGCTGAAAAATCCAAAAGACAATATCAATACAAAAACCAAGACAATAATAATAATAATATTTGGAGACTTAAAAAAAAGTTTGCATATCATGTGCTTCCAAGTTGTTACACATATATTTTGATTTTATTTGTATTATTTCACATTATTTATTATCTCCATTACTAAGTTGGAAAGAAATACTGTAAAATATGTCAAACTAAACAACCATCATATTATTCATGATATAAAATAGACTTTATACATTTACTAATTATTTTGTATTGATATGTTTGAGTACAAAAAGATAAAAACAGTAAAATAAATTAATACAAATATTTAACAGCATTAATAAATTAAATTTAAATAATATTCACGTCATTTTTGACAAAATGCAAGTAAAGAAAAACATGTCAGTGCTTGGAATTGAACCCTAAGTGACAGGCATTAATGCTATTACATACAAACATGTATATTTATTTATTTTCTTATCATTTTTATTTGATTAGTAGTATTTGGTTTTATATTGTGTCTGTAAATGTTCTTGTAAAACAATAAAACTAATATTACTGAGGAAACATAGTTTTATGTAATTTATCTATACTGCTAAATATCAATAGGAGTGGTCATATACAGTGATACATATATATCATTTAATAATTTTTTTACATAATAAAAAATGGTATTAGCGTTTAAAAATATCAACATTATTATTAGTATTTTATATGTTATATTGTATTATATTACATGACATTACATTGTATTATATAATATTAACATAATATTATTGTATATAATATGAATATAATATTTAGTATATAATATGAATATAATATTATCTTACATAATATGAATATTATATTATATAAAATAAACATAATATTATATTATATTATATGAATAAAATGTTATTTAATATTAATATAATATACTATATAATATGTTATATAATATGTTATATAATATATTATATAATATTAATATAATATATTATATAATATTAATATAATATCATCCATCCATCCATTTTCTACCGCTTGTCCCTTTCATATTATCTAATATTAATATAATATAATATTATATAATATGAATATTATATTATATTATATTAAATAAATATAATATTATATTATATAATATGAATAAAAAATTATGTTATTTAATATTAATATAATATACTATATAATATGAATATAATATGTTATTTAATATTAATATAATATATTATGTAATATTAATATAATATATTATATAATATTATTCTAATATCATCCATCCATCCATTTTCTACCGCTTGTCCCTTTCATATTATCTAATATTAATATAATATAATATTATATAATATTAATATAATATAATGTTATATAATCCATCCATCCATTTTCTACCGCTTGTCCCGTTCGGGGTCGTGGGGGATACTGGAGCTTATCTCAGCTGCTTCTATTAATATAATATTATATGATATGCCGAGGATGTCGTTGTGGCTTGTGCAGCCCTTTGAGACACTTGTGATTTAGGGCTATATAAATAAACATTGATTGATTGATTGATATTATATTAATATAACATAATCATATATTAATAAAATTGTATATTATACCATATTATATAATATTAATATTATAAAATAATAATATAATATTATATTATATTGCATTAATAAAACATTATATTATATAATAGTAATATAATATCACATTAACATTACATTATGATATAATATATTAATATTATATCATATTAATATATTATATTAATATAATATGTAATATTATATTATATATTATATTATATAGTATAGTATTGTATTGTATTATGAAGGAAATGCAACTATAATAGCAATAAAACAACACACTATACCGTTTCTGTGGCAGCAGCAAGGTTTCCTGTGAGATTGACAGAATCAGTCCCAAACAAGTTTTTGTGTCCATGTGTTCCACATTCCAAACACCGTCTTACCGCTTGAGGAAGTAGATCACAACCATCATCACCACAGACACCACGTCCACTGTGATCCACAGGGTGGTGTACGTCCCAGGAGGCTGAAACGCACATGGGTGAGGATGAAAAAAGCCAACTCGCCGACGTGGTCACTCAGCGACTCACCAAGACCCAGTCGGGAGCCTCCATGTCCCCCAGCAGGTGGCAGGTGTTGGTGGTGACGGAGCTGGCCCCGGCACACCACAGGAGCGAGAAGAGCCAGGAGTGGTTGACCACCCACAGGTTCAGTGAGATATTTCGCCTGCGGAGCTCCCTGCAAGAGGACAAAAACATTTCAGTCTGCAGTTGTTGTCTCAATAGCCAGTGCGTAACAGGAGACAGTGATAGGGTCTCTCCTGTCGTCACGGTGTGGGGCTGCATGAGTGCTGGGGAGCTGCGGCTTCCACATTTTTCACCCGATTTAAAGTGTTCCAACTTCAAACTGCTCAGCCTATTCGGGAATCGCGGACTTTCCCTTGACAAATTCCAAAAATTCCCAGATTTCCAAGAATTCCAGGTTTTCCGGGACATTTTTCCCATTTAAAATGAATTGGCCGTTTTTCAAACTTCCACCATTTCCACATTTTTCAACCGATTCAACATATTCCACCATTCTGGACATTCAAACTATAATTTTTCCAAGTTAAAAAAAAATTCCAGGAATTCTCAGAATTTCCTTTTTTTCAAACCCTTTATTCACTTCTTTTTCTAGCGACTACGCCTTCCACATTTTTCAAGCCACTTCAACCGTTCTACCGTCAAAACATTCCTCTTAATCAACACAAAAAACAAACTTGTTTTCCGAACTGGAAAAATTCCCGTTTTTCCCGAAATTCCAGGAATTTTGTAATACCATTTCTCAATTAAAAATGTTACTACTTCAACATTTCTCAACCGATTTGAAAAGTTCCAACATCAACCATTTCAACTCATTCAGAAAATTCAAGTCTTTTAACATTTTCCCCAAAAATTCCCGCTTTTCCCCAAATTCCCATGAAATTCCCATTGAAATGAATGGGACATTTTTCAAAGTTCCACAATTCCCACATTTTTCACCCAATTCAAAGCGTTCCAACTTCAAACTGTTCAGCTTATTCGACAATTGCGGGCTTTCCCTTGACAAATTCCAAACATTCCCAGATTTCCCAGAATTCCAGGTTTCCCGGGACATTTTTCCCATTCAAAATGAATTGGCCGTTTTTCAAACTTCCACCATTTCCACATTTTTCAACCTATTCAAACCATTCCACCTTCAACATATTCCTCTCATCCTGGAAATTTCAGATATAATTTTTCCAAGTTCAAAAAAGGTCCAGGAATTCCCGTTTTTTCAAACCCTTTTTGGACCCTTTTTTCTGGCGACTAATCCTTCCACATTTTTCAACCCACTTCAACCGTTGCACCGTCAAAACATTCCTCTTAATCAGGACAAAAAACAAACTTGTTTTTCGAACTGGAAAAATTCCCGGTTTTCCCGAAATTCCAGGAATTCCGTAATACCATTTCTCAATTCAACATGTTACTACTTCAACATTTCTCGACCGATTTGAAAAATTCCAACACCAACCATTTCAACTCATTCAGAACATTCAAGTCTTTTAACATTTTCCCAAAAAATTCCCACTTTTCTCCAAATTCCAAAATTTCCATGAAATTCCCATTGAAATGAATGGGACATTTTTCAAAGTTCCACAATTCCCACATTTTTCACCCAATTCAAAGCGTTCCAACTTCAAACTGTTCAGCCTATTCGACAATTGCGGGCTTTCCCTTGAAAAATTTGAAAAATTCCCAGATTTCCCAGAATTCCAGGTTTTCCGGGACATTTTTACCATTCAAAACGAATTGGCCGTTTTTCAAACTTCCACCATTTCCACATTTTTCAACCTATTCAAACTATTCAACCTTCAACATATTCCACTCATCCTGGACATTTAAACTATCATTTTTCCAAGCATAAAAAAATTCCAGGAATTCCCGTTTTTTTCAAACCCTTTTTTGACCCTTTTTTCTGGCCACTAAACCTTCCATATTTTTCAACCAACTACAACCGTTGCACCGTCAAAACATTCCTCTTAATCAGGACAAAAAACAAACTTGTTTTTCGATCTTGAAATATTCCCGGTTTTCCCGAAATTCCAGGAATTCCGTAATACCATTTCTCAATTCAACATGTTACTACTTCAACATTTCTCGACCCATTTGAAAAATTCCAACACCAACCATTTCAACTCATTCAGAACATTCAAGTCTTTTAACATTTTCCCCAAAAATTCCCACTTCTCTCCAAATTCCAAAATTTCCATGAAATTCCCATTGAAATGAATGAGACATTTTTCAAAGTTCCACAATTCCCACATTTTTCACCCAATTCAAAGCGTTCCAACTTCAAACTGTTCAGCCTATTCGACAATTGCGGGCTTTCCCTTGAAAAATTCAAAAAATTCCCAGATTTCCCAGAATTCCAGGTTTTCCGGGACATTTTTACCATTCAAAACGAATTGGCCGTTTTTCAAACTTCCACCATTTCCACATTTTTCAACCTATTCAAACTATTCAACCTTCAACATATTCCACTCATCCTGGACATTTAAACTATCATTTTTCCAAGTTCAAAAAAATTCCAGGAATTCCCGTTTTTTTCAAACCCTTTTTTGACCTTTTTTTCTGGCCACTAAACCTTCCACATTTTTCAACCAACTTCAACCGTTTCACCGTCAAAACATTTCTCTTAATCAGGACAAAAAACAGTGTTGTTTTTCGAACTGCAAAAATTCCCGGTTTTCCCGAAATTCCAGGAATTCCGTATTACCATTTCTCAATTCAACATGTTACTACTTCAACATTTCTCGACCCATTTGAAAAATTCCAACACCAACCATTCAAGTCTTTTAACATTTTCCCAAAAAATTCCCACTTTTCTCCAAATTCCAAAATTTCCATGAAATTCCCATTGAAATGAATGGGACATTTTTCAAAGTTCCACAATTCCTACATTTTTCACCCAATTCAAAGCGTTCCAACTTCAAACTGTTCAGCCTATTCGACAATTGCGGGCTTTCCCTTGAAAATTCCCCAAATTCCCAGATTTCCCAGAATTCCAGGTTTTCCGGGACATTTTTCCCATTTAAAATGAATTGGCCATTTTTCAAACTTCCACCATTTCCACATTTTTCAACCTATTCAAACTATTCAACCTTCAACATATTCCTCTCATCCTGGACATTTAAAATATATTTTTCCCAGTTCAAAAAAATTCCAGGAATTCCCGTTTTTTCAAACCCTTTATTCACCCTTTTTCTAGCGACTACTCCTTCCACATTTTTCAACCCACTTCAACCGTTTCACCGTCAAAACATTTCTCTTAATCAGGACAAAAAACAAACTTGTTTTTCGAACTGCAAAAATTCCCGGTTTTCCCGAAATTCCAAGAATTCCGTATTACCATTTCTCAATTCAACATGTTACTACTTCAACATTTCTCGACTGATTTGAAAAATTCCAACACCAACCATTTCAACTCATTCAGAACATTCAAGTCTTTTAACATTTTCCTAAAAAAATTCCCACTTTTTCCGAAATTCCCATGAAATTCCTATTGAAAAAAATGGGACATTTTTCAAAGTTCCACAACTCCCACATTTTACATCTGATTCAAACCGTTCCAACTCCAAAACATTCAGCCTGTTCAAAATTGTGTGCTCTCCTTCAAACATTTTTTTTAAATTCCCGGATTTCCAAGAATTCCCAGCTTTCAGGGTCATTCTCCCCATTCAAAATGAATTGTTGATTTTTTAAACTTCCACAATTCGCACATTTTTCAACCACATTCCACTCATCCAACTAACTCTTTCCCAAGTTCCAAACCTAATTCCGTTTTTCCTGGAAATTCAAACTCTTCAACAATCAAACCATTGCAACATTCAAACTATTCTTACATGCATACTACATTCTGTCACCATTTCAGTACATGTTTTATTGTACGTTTATGAGCTGGACTGTGTTTACAAAATAAAAGCATGTTTTATTGTACGTTTATGAGCTGGAGTACGTTTAGAAGATAAAAGCATGTTTTATTGTAAGTTCATGAGCTGGACTATGTTTACAAAATACAAGTATTTTTATTGTAAGTTTATGAGCTGAGTGTGTTTAGGAAATAAAAGCATGTTTTATTTTGAGTTAATGAGCTGGAGTATGTTTAGAAAATAAAAGCATGTTTTGTTGTAAGTTTATGAGCTGGAGTATGTTTACAAAATAAAAGGATGTGTTATTGTAAGTTAATGAGCTGGAGTATGTTTACAAAATAAAAGTATGTTTTATTGTAAGTTTACGAGCTGGAGTACGTTTACAAAATAAAAGCATGTTTTATTGCAAGTTCATGAGCTAGACTGTTTACAAAATAAAAGTATGTTTTATTTTAAGTTCACGAGCTGGAGTATGTTTACAAAATAAAAGGATGTTTTATTGTAAGTTAATGAGCTGGAGTACGTTTACAAAATAAAAGCATGTTTTATTGCACGTTCATGAGCTAGACTATGTTAACAAAATAAAAGCATGTTTTATTGTAAGTTTATGAGCTGGAGTGTGTTTAGAAAATAAAAGCGCGTTTTATTTTAAGTTAATGAGCTAGAGTATGTTTAAAAAATAGAAGCATGTTTTATTGTAAGTTAATGAGCTGGAGTACATTTACAAAATAAAAGCATGTTTTATTATAAGTTCATGAGCTGGACTATGTTTACAAAATAGAAGTATGTTTTATTGTAAGTTTATGAGCTGGAGTATGTTTAGAAAATAAAAGCATGTTATGAGCTGCACTGTGTTTACAAAATAAAAGCATGTTTTATTGTAAGTTTATGAACTGGAGTATGTTTACAAAATAAAAGCATGTTTTATTGTAAGTTTATGAACACAGTATGTTTACAAAATAAAAGCAGGTTTTATTGTACGTTTATGAGCTGGACTATGTTTACAAAATAAAAGGATGTTTTATTGTAAGTTAATGAGCGGGAGTATGTTTACAAAATAAAATGATGTTTTATTGTAAGTTAATGAACGGGAGTATGTTTACAAATTAAAAGGATGTTTTATTGTAAGTTAATGAGCGGGAGTATGTTTACAAAATAAAAGCATGTTTTATTGTAAGTTCATGAGCTGGACTATGTTTACAAAATATGAGCATGTTTTATTGTAAGTTCATGAGCTGGTGTGTGTTTTGAAAATAAAAGCACGTTTTATTTTAAGTTAAGGAGCTGGAGTATGTTTAAAAAATAAAAGCATGTTTTAATTGTAAGTTTATGAGTTGGAGTATGTTTGGAAAATAAAAGCATTTTTATTGGAAGTACATAAGCTGGAGTATGTTTACAAAATAAAAGCATGTTTTATTGTACGTTTATGAGCTAGGGTACGTTTACAAAATAAAAGCATGTTTTATTGTACGTTTATGAGCTAGGGTACGTTTACAAAATAAAAGCATGCTTTATTGTAAGTTCATGAGCAGGACTATGTTTACAAAATAAAAGCATGCTTTATTGTAAGTTCATGAGCTGGAGTATGTTTTCAAATGAAAGCATGCTTTATTGTAAGTTTATGAACCGCAGTATGTTTACAAAATAAAAGCATGTTTCATTGTAAGTTTATGAGCTGGAGTACGTTTAGAAGATAAAAGCATGTTTTATTTTAAGTTAATGAGCTGGAGTATGTTTAAAAAATAAAAGCATGTTTTAATTGTAAGTTTATGAGCTGGAGTATTTTTACAAAATAAAAGCATGTTTTATTGTAAGTTTATGAGCTGGAGTATGTTTACAAAATAAAAGCACATGTTATTGTAAGTTCATGAGCTGGAGTACATTTACAAAATAAAAGCATGTTTTATCGCAAGTTCATGAGCTGGAGTATGTTTACAAAATAAAAGGATGTTTTATTGTACGTTAATGAGCTGGAGTACGTTTACAAAATAAAAGCATGTTTTATTGTAAGTTTATGAGCTGGAGTACGTTTACAAAATAAAAGCATGTTTTATTGCAAGTTCATGAGCTAGACTGTTTACAAAATAAAAGTATGTTTTATTTTAAGTTCACGAGCTGGAGTATGTTTACAAAATAAAAGCATGTTTTATTGTAATTTAATGAGCTGGAGTACGTTTACAAAATAAAAGCATGTTTTATTGCACGTTCATGAGCCAGACTATGTTAACAAAATAAAAGCATGTTTTATTGTAAGTTTATGAGCTGGAGTGTGTTTGGAAAATAAAAGCGCGTTTTATTTTAAGTTAATGAGCTAGAGTATGTTTAAAAAATAGAAGCATGTTTTATTGTAAGTTAATGAGCTGGAGTACATTTAAAAAATAAAAGCATGTTTTATTATAAGTTCATGAGCTGGACTATGTTTACAAAATAGAAGTATGTTTTATTGTAAGTTTATGAGCTGGAGTATGTTTGGAAAATAAAAGCATGTTATAAGCTGCACTGTGTTTACAAAATAAAAGCATGTTTTATTGTAAGTTTATGAACTGGAGTATGTTTACAAAATAAAAGCATGTTTTATTGTAAGTTTATGAACGCAGTATGTTTACAAAATAAAAGCATATTTTATTGTACGTTTATGAGCTGGACTATGTTTACAAAATAAAAGGATGTTTTATTATAAGTTAATGAGCGGCAGTATGTTTACAAAATAAAAGGATGTTTTATTGTAAGTTAATGAACGGGAGTATGTTTACAAATTAAAAGGATGTTTTATTGTAAGTTAATGAGCGGGAGTATGTTTACAAAATAAAAGCATGTTTTATTGTAAGTTCATGAGCTGGACTATGTTTACAAAATATAAGCATGTTTTATTGTAAGTTCATGAGCTGGTGTGTGTTTTGAAAATAAAAACACGTTTTATTTTAAGTTAAGGAGCTGGAGTATGTTTAAAAAAATAAAAGCATGTTTTAATTGTAAGTTTATGAGTTGGAGTATGTTTGGAAAATAAAAGCATTTTTATTGGAAGTACATAAGCTGGAGTATGTTTACAAAATAAAAGCATGTTTTATTGTACGTTTATGAGCTAGGGTACGTTTACTAAATAAAAGCATGTTTTATTGTACGTTTATGAGCTAGGGTACGTTTACAAAATAAAAGCATGCTTTATTGTAAGTTCATGAGCAGGACTATGTTTACAAAATAAAAGTATGTTTTATTGTAAGTTCATGAGCTGGAGTATGTTTACAAATGAAAGCATGCTTTATTGTAAGTTTATGAACCGCAGTATGTTTACAAAATAAAAGCATGTTTCATTGTAAGTTTATGAGCTGGAGTACGTTTAGAAGATAAAAGCATGTTTTATTTTAAGTTAATGAGCTGGAGTATGTTTAAAAAATAAAAGCATGTTTTAATTGTAAGTTTATGAGCTGGAGTATTTTTACAAAATAAAAGCATGTTTTATTGTAAGTTTATGAGCTGGAGTATGTTTACAAAATAAAAGCACATTTTATTGTAAGTTCATGAGCTGGAGTACATTTACAAAATAAAAGCATGTTTTATTGTAAGTTCGTGAGCTGGAGTATGTTTAAAAAATAAAAGGATGTTTTATTGTAAGTTTATGAACTGCTGTATGTTTACAAAATAAAAGCATTTTTTATTGCAAGTTTATGATCTGGAGTACGTTTAGAAGATAAAAGCATGTTTTATTTTAAGTTAATGAGCTGGAGTAGGTTTAAAAAAATAAAAGCATGTTTTAATTGTAAGTTTATGAGCTGGAGTATGTTTTCAAAATAAAAGCACGTTTTATTGTAAGTTCATGAGCTGGAGTATGTTTACAAAATAAAAGCATGTTTTATCGCAAGTTCATGAGCTGGACTATGTTTACAAAATATGAGCATGTTTTATTGTAAGTTCATGAGCTGGTGTGTGTTTTGAAAATAAAAGCACGTTTTATTTTAAGTTAAGGAGCTGGAGTATGTTTAAAAAATAAAAGCATGTTTTAATTGTAAGTTTATGAGTTGGAGTATGTTTGGAAAATAAAAGCATTTTTATTGGAAGTACATAAGCTGGAGTATGTTTACAAAATAAAAGCATGTTTTATTGTACGTTTATGAGCTAGGGTACGTTTACAAAATAAAAGCATGTTTTATTGTACGTTTATGAGCTAGGGTACGTTTACAAAATAAAAGCATGCTTTATTGTAAGTTCATGAGCAGGACTATGTTTACAAAATAAAAGTATGTTTTATTGTAAGTTCATGAGCTGGAGTATGTTTACAAATGAAAGCATGCTTTATTGTAAGTTTATGAACCGCAGTATGTTTACAAAATAAAAGCATGTTTCATTGTAAGTTTATGAGCTGGAGTACGTTTAGAAGATAAAAACATGTTTTATTTTAAGTTAATGAGCTGGAGTATGTTTAAAAAAGAAAAGCATGTTTTAATTGTAAGTTCATGAGCTGGAGTATTTTTACAAAATAAAAGCATGTTTTATTGTAAGTTTATGAGCTGGAGTATGTTTACAAAATAAAAGCACATTTTATTGTAAGTTCATGAGCTGGAGTACATTTACAAAATAAAAGCATGTTTTATCGCAAGTTCATGAGCTGGAGTATGTTTACAAAATAAAAGCATGTTTTATTGTAAGTTCGTGAGCTGGAGTATGTTTAAAAAATAAAAGGATGTTTTATTGTAAGTTTATGAACTGCTGTATGTTTACAAAATAAAAGCATGTTTTATTGCAAGTTTATGATCTGGAGTACGTTTAGAAGATAAAAGCATGTTTTATTTTAAGTTAATGAGCTGGAGTAGGTTTAAAAAAATAAAAGCATGTTTTAATTTTAAGTTTACGAGCTGGAGTACGTTTTCAAAATAAAAGCACGTTTTATTGTAAGTTCATGAGCTGGAGTATGTTTACAAAATAAAAGCATGTTTTATCGCAAGTTCATGAGCTGGAGTACGTTTACAAAATAAAAGCATGTTTTATTGCAAGTTTATGAGCTGGACTATATTTACAACTCTTTATAGAAGTATTATAAAACTTACGTCAAAACGACAGCAATTGCATGCACCC
>NC_084734.1:15410966-15520966 GCF_033978785.1 Entelurus aequoreus
GTATTCCCAGTTTTTCGACTTCCTTCGCGGTTCTCCCTCCCTCGTCACAGCGCTGATTGACACCCCTGCCTACGCCTGCCTTCTCTGCATCCTGGGATCACGACAACAATGTCCAAAACCAACACCGTGCCAGTTGAATTTGTACTGTAATTGTGAAAAATGTAGAATTTTTTTTTGTACAATCTGTTCTTTCAGGATATTACTGGTAACATATGCAAGCTGACAGTTGTTTTTGTATTTTTTGGGGGGTGAAACGTTCTAACTTTGGGGCTTTTTTATTTTTTACAGGTGAGACTTTTGTTTGTACACATGAATCTAATGTTATTAAACATTGTAAATTGACAATTAAATTATATTACAAATAATATTGATTTTCGACTTTTATTTGCAGAAATTAATTTTTTTTATATAATATCCTACTCAGTGGACATTTGTGTTTTTGTAGAATAGGGTTACTTTTTTCCCACAAAAACAAATACCGGTACACAAAAAAAAAAAAAAAGTCCACTGTAGAAGATGCTGGTGGTTCTCAGATAAATACATATGTTGAATATTTTCCTACAAATATATATATATAAAATAATGTAATTTGAATGACATATTTCTAATATTAGGGCAATGGTGACCAAAGTACGGCGCAGAAGCCATTTGCGGCCCGCAGCTCGTTTCTGGGTGCCCATCCATCCATCCATTTTCTACCGCTTCTTCCCTTCGGGGTCGCGGGGGGGCGCTGGAGCCTATCTCAGCTGCAATCGGGCGGAAGGCGGGGTACACCCTGGACAAGTCGCCACCTTATCGCAGCGTTTCTGGGTGTTGTTGATAAATGGCTTTCGCTTTGCATAGTAGAGTTTTAACTTGCACTTACAGATGTAGCGACCAACTGTAGTTACTGACAGTGGTTTTCTGAAGTGTTCCTGAGCCCATGTGGTGATATCCTTTACACACTGATCTCGCATTTTGATGCAGTGCCGCCTGAGGGATCGAAGGTCACAGGCTTGCTGCTTACGTGCAGTGATTTCTCCAGATTCTCTGAACCTTTTGATGATATTACAGACCATAGATGGTGAAATCCCTAAATTCCTTGCAATAGCTCGTTCAGAAATGTTGTTCTTTAACTGTTCCACAATTTGCTCACGCATTTGTTCACAATGTGGTGACCCTCGCCCCGTCCTTGTTTGTGAATGACTGAGCATTTCATGGAAGCTGCTTTTTTACCCAATCATGGCACCCACCTGTTCCCAATTAGCCTGTTCACCTGTGGGATGTTCCAAATAAGTGTTTGATGAGCATTCCTCAACTTTCTCTGTCTTTTTTGCCACTTGTGCCAACTTTTTTGAAACATGTTGCAGGCATAAAATCCCTCATTATTGCAAAAAATAGCAAAGTTTCTCAGTTTGAACGTTAAACATCTTGTCTTTGCAGTCTATTCAATTGAATATAAGTTGAAAAGGATTTGCAAATCATTGTATTCTGTTTTTATTTACCATTCACACAACGTGCCAACTTCACTGGTTTTGGGTTTTGTATTCGTTAAGAAGAATAGAAATTAGTTTAATATTTCAAAGTGGTTGGATCAGACATTAGCTGGAACACAAAGCCAAGATGTTGATGTTTTGTTCAGATTCATGATTCATTGATGAATTAATGGCATGAGTTAAATAACGTACATTTAGCTTTGGCCATGTGGAATCTCTGGAAGACGAACGGACTCAGCAGAAGCAAACCTCCGACAGCACCAAACTGCAAAAAAGGAGCAGTAGCCTGCCAAAGAACATGTCAACGCATGTAAAACACACATCCACCATGTTAGATCTGCACGTTATTCTTCAGCTACCTGCAGCGAGAGAAGAACGGTCGGCCATTCTCGTTTCCACTGAAGACTTATCCCGACGATTCCCAAGGAGATGAAGAGCAAACTCAAGAAAAGGAGTATCTACATACAAAGCAATTGGTACATGTTAGAAAAATACAAAATCATTCTACAAAACCCAAAACCAGTGAAGTTGTCACGTTGTGTAAATGGTAAATAAAAACAGAATACAATGATTTGCAAATCCTTTTCAACTTACATTCAATTGAATAGACTGCAAAGACAAGATATTTAATGTTCAAACTGGAAAACTTTGTTTTTTTTGTGCAAATATTAGCTCATTTGGAATTTGATGCCCGCAACATGTTTCAAAAAAGCTGGCACAAGTGGCAAAAAAGACTGAGAAAGTTGAGGAATGCTCATCAAACACTTATTTGGAACATCCCACAGGTGAACAGGCTAATTGGGAACAGGTGGGTGCCATGATTGGGTATAAAAGCAGCTTCCATGACATGCTCAGTCATTCACAAACAAGGACGGGGCGAGGGTCACCACTTTGTCAACAAATGCGTGAGCAAATTGTCCAACAGTTTAAGAACAACATTTCTCAACCAGCTATTGCAAGGAATTCAGGGATTTCACCATCTACGGTCCTTAATATAATCAAAAGGTTCAGAGAATCTGGAGAAATCACTGCACGTAAGCGATGATATTACAGACTTGGGATCCCTCAGGCGGTACTGCATCAAAAAGCGAGATCAGTGTGTAAAGGATATCACCACATTGGCTCAAGAACACTTCAGAAAACCACTGTCAGTAACAACAGTTTGTCACTACATCTGTAAGTACAAGTTAAAATGTTACTATGCATGGAATGTTCATCTATCTTGCTGTGGTCTCGATAGCCTGCTGATCCTGAGCCGGAGCGGGATGGATGGCTATATATATACAATATCTGGGCATTTTTTATAATAATGTTTATACTGTAAACCTTGAGTTGTTAAAGTTGAAGTGCACCTCTCTCCTCAAGTGTGCATGTGAGTGTGTATGAGTGGATGTGTGATTGTATGAAGGCTTTGCGTGAGCAAAGTATGACTGGTAAATGTGATTTTAACTGTAAAATTCAATAAAAATATTTGCAAAAAAAAAATAAAAAAAATGTTACTATGCAAAGCCAAAGCCATTTATCAACAACACCCAGAAGCGCAGCCGGCTTTGCTGGGCCCGAGCTCATCTAAGATGGACTGATGCAAAGTGTAAAAGTGTTCTGTGGTCTGACGAGTCCACATTTCAAATTGTTTTTGGAAACTGTGGTTACTCCGCACCAAAGAGTAAAAGAACCATCCGGATTGTTCTAGGCGCAAAGTTGAAAAGCCAGCATCTGTGATGGTATGGGGGTGTATTAGTGCCCAAGACCTGGGTAACTTACACATCTGTGAAGGCACCATTAATGCTGAAAGGTACATACAGGTTTTGGAGCAACCAGCATATGTTGCCATCCAAGCGACATTATCATGGACGCCCCTGCTTATTTCAGCAAGACAATGCCAAGCCACGTGTTACAACAGCGTGGCTTCATAGTAAAAGAGTGCGGGTACTAGACTGGCCTGCCTGTAGTCCAGACCTGTCTCCCATTGAAAATGTGTGGTGCATTATGAAGCCTAAAATACAACTTAAGCTGTACATCAAGCAAGAATGGGAGATAATTCCACTTCATAAATGTGTCTCCTCAGTTCCCAAACGTTTACTGAGTGTTGTTAAAAGGAAAGGCCATGTAACACAGTGGTAAAAATGCCCCTGTGACAACTTATTTGCAATGTGTTGCTGATATTAAATTCTGAGTTAATGATTATTTGCAACAACAAAAAAACAGTTTCTCAGTGTGAACATTAAATATCTTGTCTTTGCAGTCTATTCAATTGAATATAAGTTGAAAAGGATTTGCAAATCATTGTATTCTGTTGTTATTTACCATTTACACAACGTGACAACTTCACTGCTTTTGGGGTTTTTAATATGGGGGTGAACATAGGTCAAGTTACCTTATGAAGCCAATGTAAGTCGAGTGGTTCCTTCAGGGCAACTTGGAACAGGGCAAAAAACTATGAATGAAATCATAGAATTGGATTAAAAAGATACATGTGAAGCTCAAAATGCAAATTTAAAAACTCACAGAAATTGCTGTAAAATAATTTTTTGGGGTTAAAAATGTTGCCAAAATATTTAGTCTATTTTATTCGTTTTAATGAACTTCCATTTCATTTTTTAAAAAAAAGAAAAAACTGATAATTCAATGATTTAATCAAAAAGTCTATTGGTTTCCAAGATACTGAACAAAACGGTCAATGTTATAGAGATCATTCTGTTGTGGAGTACCACAGGGATCAACGCTAGGGCTACTTCCATTCACCATTTGCCTTTTTTGTTCATACTAGGTTTGTCCCGGTACCAAAATGTAATTTGATACTTTTCTAAATAAAGGGGACCACAAAAAATTGCATTATTGGCTTTGTTTTAATAAAAGATATATATAAGATATATTTCTTATTCCAATTTAGTCCTTAAATAAAATAGTGAACATACTAGACAACTTGTCTTTTAGTAGTAAGTAAACAAACAAAGGTTCCTAATTAGTCTGCTGACATATGCAGTAACATATTGTGTCATTTATCTACCTATTATTTTGTCAACATTATGAGGGACAAACTGTAAAAATGGATTATTAATCTACTTGTTCATTTACTGTTAATATCTGCTTACTTTCTCTTTTAACATGTTCTATCTACACTTCTGTTAAAATGTAATAATCACTTATTCTTCACTTGTTTGATACTTTACATTAGTTTTGGATGATACCATACATTTAGGTATCGATCCGATACCAAGTAGTTACAGAATCATACATTGGTCATATTCAAAGTCCTCATGTGCCCAGGAAAATATTTACTGACTTTATAAACATAATGTAAATTTAAAAAAAATATTTTGTGACGATTAAAAATATGGATGTAGTCATAGTAGTATCGACTAGATACACTATTGTACTTGGTATCATTACAGTGGATGTCAGGTGTAGATCCAACCATGGCGTTTGTTTACATTGTGACGCCGGTGAGCTATTGTATCCTCCTACGGTGTGTAGTGAAGCATGTTTAGCTATTCCTCGTCCTCCAGTGATAATATTACTTGTAAGAAACTTACTTTATTTGTCGCCATGGAGGCGAGGATTAGTGATTTACAAGTAGCTAAAACACTGCCGACTGCGGATGGACGTTATTTTTCAAACAGAGTATAGTACCGTTTTTGATTCGTTAGTACCGCAATACTATACTAGTACCGGTGTACCGTACAACCCGACTTCATACCCTCCTTCTCTATGCCTGTTTTACTATCCGAGTTGTTTACATTTTCCAACGAACACATGTTTCAATGAGCTAACGTAGGAGTATGAGCGCTGTGTCCTCACCAGCAGCAGCACACAGTAACTGGCCAAGACCGCAGACGTGATGGTCAGCACCATGAACCAGTTGACCCACCACTTCAGATGCGTGAAGGCCTTCCTGCTCATAGAACAACAAAGAACAATAGCGGCGGGGGCGCGGGGGAGGATTGGATTAGAGGCTTTTGTGTGAGTGTTTTACCAGTTGAGATCCTCTTGGTCGTTGTGTGCGACCAGACAAATGTACATCCAGGAGACGGTCAGGAGGGTGATGAAGGTGAGCACAGAGAACCAACAGCATGCACACTAGTATGGGGGAGAAGACAAAGTCATTTGATTGACAGCTTGTATTCTTTACTGATGACACAATACTATTCTATTACACAGCATCTAATCAACTTGAGTACGCCCCTTTAAATTTCAGTAAGCATTTTAATGTAGGGTTGTGAATCTTCAATTCCTGGGGGGGAAGGATTCGATTCAGAATTGATTCTCGATTCAAAATCTATTTTAAAATAACATTGGGTGCCATTCCTCCATACAGTTCTGATAATTGTCTACATTACTTAAAAGAAAAATGGTTTTGTTTGATACAATTCGACCCAAACATTTACAAAAGTGGCTGGAATGGAAAAAAATAAATACAAATAAATTTAAATCGATTTTGTATTTTTTTCCCCAATAGATTAAGAATCATCACACATAAAAAACGCTACTCATTTAAGAAAAATCAATTTATTTATTTTTGACACCTCTATTTTATTGTATGTTATTTATTGTCTTTTTTACCTCAATAAAATTAAACTCCTCAGTGGCGGTGTTCTAGCGAGACATGCTCTCGGTTGGAATTCATGCACCACCTGCATTTTTCTCATCATCCCTTGTAAAGGATTTAAATGGGTGTAATTTAGATTTTTTTTTGTTAATGTTAATTTTTTATAATGTCCACAAAGTTCAATGAGCAGTTTGTGTTAAGTGTGACTATGTTTGATGAATTTTTGTGCTGGTTGATTTTTTTTTTTTAGGCACCATGACTAGGGAAGGTTGGGTTTGGATTGGGTCATATAAATAAATGCTGTGCTAGAATTCATTACATGTACAATTAATACATTAGTTAATGTCTTTGGCCCCCAGATGGTGATAAAATGGCCATAGAAAAAAAAAAGTTTATCGATTTTTGATTTTTTTTCCGAATAGATTAAGAATCGTCACACATAAAAAACGCTACTCATTTAAGAAAAAGCAATGTTTTTTTTGACACCTCTATTTTATTGTATCTTCTTTATTCTCTTCTTTCCCCTCAATAAAATGCAACTCCTCAGTGGCGGTGTTCTAGCGAGACATGCTACTATACTAAGTCCAACTGCATTTTTCCCATCATCTCTTGTAAAGGATTTAAATGGGTGTAATTTATTTTATTTTTTTTGTTAATGTTAATTGTTTATAATGTCCACAAAGTTCAATGAGCAGGTTGTGTTAAGTGTGACTATGTTTGTTGAATTTTTGTGCTGGTTGATTTTTTTTTTTAGGCACCATGACTAGGGAAGGTTGTTTGGATTGGGTCGTATTAATAAATGCGGTGCGAAAGTTACTTACATGTACAATTAATACATGTACAATTAATAAATTAATTCATTTCTTTGGCCCCAGAAGGCGATACAATGGCCATAGGATAAAACAATTTAAAATCTTTTTTTTTTTTTTATAGATTAAGAATCGTCACACATAAAAAACGCTACTCATTTAAGAAAAATCTATATATTTTTTTGACACATCTATTTTATTGTATCTTCTTTATTCTCTTCTTTACCCTGAATAAAATTTAACTTCTCAGTGGCGGTGTTCTAGCGAGACATGCTCCCCAATGGAATTCATGCACCACCTAATTTTTTCCCTTGATCCCTTGTAAAGGATTTAAATGGGTGTAATTTAGATTTTGTTTTGTTTATAATGTCCACAAAGTTCAATGAGCAGGTTGTGTTAAGTGTGACTGTTTGTTGAATTTTTGAGCTGGTTGATTTTTTTTTTTTTTTGGCACCATGACTAAGGAAGGTTGTTTGGATTGGGTCATATTAATAAATGTGGTGCGAGAGTTCTTTACATGTACAATTAATAAATGAATTCGTTTCTTGGGCCCTGGAAGGCAATTCAATTTCCATAGAATAAAACAATTTAAAATCGATTATTTTTTTTTTTTAATAGATTAAGAATCATCATGCATAAAAAAACGCTACTCATTTAAGAAAAATCGATATATTTTTTTTGACACCTCTATTTTATTGTATCTTCTTTATTCTCTTCTTTCCCTTATTTGGCACCATGACTAGGGAATGTTGTTTGGATTGGGTCATATTAGTAAATACGGTGCTAGAGTAGCAAACATGTACAATTAATAAATGAGTTCATTTCTTTAACCCTCAAATGGCGATAAAATGGCCATTAAAATAAAAATTACAATCAATTTTAGATTTTTTTTCTTGAATAGATTAAGAATCGTCACACATCACTTGTAAAGATTTAAATGGGTGTAATTTTGTTAGTTTTTTTGTTAATGTTAATTGTTTATAATGTCCACAAAGTTCAATGAGCAGGTTGTGTTAAGTGTGACTATGTTTGTTGAATTTTTGAGCTGGTTGATTTTTTATTTTTTTGGCACCATGACTAGGGAAGGTTGTTTGGATTGGGTCATATTAATAAATGCGGTGCGAGAGTTCCTTACATGTACAGTTAATAAATTAATTGTATTTAATTTCTTTGGCCCCAGGAGGCAAAAAAATTTGCATAGAATAAAACAATTTAAAATTGAGTTTTTATTTTTTTGGAAAAGATTAAGAATCGTCACACATAAAAAACGCTACTCATTTAGGAAAAATCAATATATATTTTTTGACACCTATTTTATTGTATCTTCTTTATTCTCTTCTTTCCCTCCATAAAATGCAACTTTTCAGTGGCGGTGTTGTAGCGGGACATGCTCCCCAATGGAATTCATGCACCACCTGCATTTGCGTACTGTTTGGCCACAATACCCAGCAATATGTTTGGAGGAGAAAAGGTGAGGCCTTTAATCCCAGGAACACCATTCCTACCGTCAAGCATGGTGGTGATAGTATTATGCTCTGGGCCTGTTTTGCTGCCAATGGAACTGGTGCTTTACAGAGAGTAAATGGGACAATGAAAAAGGAGGATTACCTCCAAATTCTTCAGGACAACCTAAAATCATCAGCCCGGTCACTAGAGAAAAGCGCTATATAAATATAATTCCCTTCACTTCTTTACAAGTGTATGTACATTTTTGACCACGACTGTATGTATATATATATATATATATATATATATATATATATATATATATATATATATATATACACACTACCGTTCACATTGAAATGTCCTTATTTTTGAAGGAAAAGCACTGTACTTTTCAATGAAGATAACTTTAAACTAGTCTTAACTTTAAAGAAATACACTCTATACATTGCTAATGTGGTAAATGACTATTCTAGCTGCAAATGTCTGGTTTTTGGTGCAATATCTACATAGGTGTATAGAGGCCCATTTCCAGCAACTATCACTCCAGTGTTCTAATGGTACAATGTGTTTGCTCATTGGCTCAGAAGGCTAATTGATGATTAGAAAACCCTTGTGCAATCATGTTCACACATCTGAAAACAGTTTAGCTCATTACAGAAGCTAAAAAACTGACCTTCCTTTGAGCAGATTGAGTTTCTGGAGCATCACATTTGTGAGGTCAATTAACCACTCAAAATGGCCAGAAAAAGAGAACTTTCATCTGAAACTCGACAGTCTATTCTTGTTCTTAGAAATGAAGGCTATTCCACAAAATTGTTTGGGTGACCCCAAACTTTTGAACGGTAGTGTGTATATATATATATATATATATATATATATATATATATATATATATATATATATATATATATATATATATATATATATATATATATATATATATATATATATATATATATATATATATATATAACCGTCAACTTCCTCGACGTCACTTTCAACCTGAGGAATAACAGCTACCAACTATTCACGAAACCCAACACAACACTCCAATACGTGCACCATGACAGCAACCACCCACCCACCACCACGAAAAGAATACCTACCGGAATTAATAAAAGACTATCGATGCTGTCATCTAGCAAAGCTGAATTCGACAAAGCAACCCCCCCGTACCAAAAAGCACTTGATGAAAGCGGATACAACTTCACCCTCACCTACGAACCCACGCCAGGAAACCAACCAAAAAGGAGCAGAAAACGAAACATTATCTGGTACAACCCCCCATACAGCAAAAATGTCTCAACTAATATTGGCCACAAATTCTTCACCCTGATCGACAAACACTTCCCCAAAGGCAACACCCTAAGAAAAGTATTCAACAAAAACAACATTAAATTGAGCTACAGCTGCATGAACAACATGCGACAAATCATTTCAAACCACAATAAAGCAATTGAAAAGGAGCCGCCCACCACCAGGCAGAACGACTCCAAAACCGACAAAGGCTGTAACTGCCGCAAGAAACCTGATTGCCCTCTCAACGGGGGGTGCTTACAACCATCAGTCGTTTACCAAGCAAAGGTAACACGCAAGGATATTAACACATCCGACACATATGTAGGATTAACTGAGGGAGAATTCAAAACCAGATGGAACAATCACAAGGCTTCTTTCAGAAGCAAAAGCCTGCGGAACACTACAGAACTCAGTAAACACATTTGGAATCTCAAAGACAATAATGTTGAATATTCTATAACATGGCAAATTCTTGCATCCAGCACACCTTACAACAGTGGTAATAAAAGATGCAACCTATGCTTAAAAGAGAAACTGTTTATTATATACCGTCCAGACTTGTCATCCCTCAACAAGCGCAGCGAAATTGTATCAGCATGCCGTCACAGAAGGAAACACCTCCTAGGTAACACATGAGCCAATCACCATGCCCCCACACCTGCCTGTACCCACCCGCTCTGTGCCCTATATAAACCATGGTATGTGAATGCTTCTATTAAAATCTCCTGAGGATTGAGGAAACCCCTCATGAAACAGGCCTGTAGAGATGAAATAGTCTTGTGATTTTTTTCCCCACACACATATATATATATATATATATATATATATATATATATATATATATATATGCTATACACATACATATACTGTATATGTATATATAAAGCCTATACATATATAAGTACATATTATTATTATAATACAGATGAGGTGGTTCAGGCATCTGGTCAGGATGCCACCCGAACACCTCCCTAGGGAGGTGTTTAGGGCACATCTGACCGGTAGGAGGCCACGGGGTAGACCCAGAACACGTTGGGAAGACTATGTCTCCCGGCTGACATGGGAACGCCTCGGGATCCCCCGGGAAGAGCTGGACGAAGTGGCTGGGGAGAGGGAAGTCTGGGCTTCCCTGTTTAGGCTGCTGCCCCCGCGACCCGACCTCGCATAAGCGGAAGAAGATAGATGGATGGATGGATGTAATAATACAATTGATATATAATTAATTATTATTATAATTGGTCATCAAAAGGGGTATGTGCTTGTTTACTTCTGTGACAACCTCCTAAAGAGTTTTTGTAATCAATCAGAAATATCAAGCCGCTAAAAACTGCACTGTCAATAAACTCACTATTCTGCCCTCGCTACTCGTTCCCAGCGTGTGCAGCCAGACAGATAGTTAACAGAACAAAGAAACAGAAGTTTTTGTTAATTAATGTTACTTCTTTCGAGTTATTTCTTTACACCTCTTCCTGTATTTAGGTTTGTCAGAAGGAAAATATAAACATTACACAAGTAAAAATGATAATGATAAATGGGTTATACTTGTATAGCGCTTTTCTACCTTCAAGGTACTCAAAGCGCTTTGACAGTATTTCCACATTCACCCATTCACACACACATTCACACACTGATGGAGGGAGCTGCCATGCAAGGCGCTACCAGCACCCATCAGGAGCTAGGGTGAAGTGTCTTGCCCAAGGACACAACGGACGTGACTAGGATGGTAGAAGGTGGGGATTGAACCCCAGTAACCAGCAACCCTCCGATTGCTGGCACGGCCACTCTACCAACTTCGCCACGCCATAACGTCACATAAATCATGTTTGTTGTATATTTTACATAAATAAAACAGAAGGTTTGGTGTTAATGCATTCCACATGTAGAAATTTAAACATTCACAGCAAAATTGTATGAATGTGGCTCAACGTAATTAAACCTAAGGTGTAACTTTACCGCCCCCCACTGGTGAAATTCAGCACTACATGTGTCTAACCAGTTTTGATCTACGTAGGTAAACGGCCAAAAAGAACACGACCACGAATACAAAAAGGCGTCACAAAGTTAGCAATTTCATACTTTGTTGTCCAGTCGCTGTTAAAAGTCGGATTTCCGCCATTTGTTTGGATTTCTTTCCCGGGTCGACAGTGCCATCTTCTTCTACTCGCCCTGCTGTTGCTTCATTGCGACATATATGACTTGCTGTTGCCCCCTGCAGGGTGGCGGGGGTACTGCGTACATGAGCAACCCCAGTTTGAATGGTTTCATCAGGCCTGATTGGGTGTTGTTCGGCGGGCCATATAAAACGTTGAAAAGGCCTTCTATATGGTATTGCTTCACCAGCTGTACACTGACTACTTTAAATTACATACAGGTTGACTTCGTAGCGTCGCTGAACAGAACTCACTTTTGGGAGATGCTGGAAGGGTTGTACAGTATACCGGTACTAGTATAGTATCACGGTACTAATGAATCAAAAACGGTACTATACTCTGTTTGAAAAGTACCAGTTTCCAATTTATTTATTTTATATTTCTTTTAACTGGCATGACGGCGGGGCATCGTCATGTCATGACAGGTTTAGGAGCATACGAGCATGTTCGGCAGCGCGCACACACACGGAGTACATACAAGCAGACACAGTGTGTAGACAGAAAAGGGAGAATGGACGCATTTTGGCTTAAAAAGTAAGGATAAAGGTGAAGTTATAACACTGAAACACCCTCAGGAAGAGGTGCTTTAAGACATGGCTAGCTAGTTAGCGTCCATCCGCAGTCGGCAGTGTTTTAGCTACATCTAAAGCACTAATCCTCGCCTCCATGGCGACAAAGTGAGTTTCTTCCAAGTATCATTATCACTGGAGGACGAGGAATAGCTAAACATGCTTCACTACACACTATAGGAGGATACAATAGCTCACCGGTGTCACAATGTGAACAAACGCCATGGGTGGATCTACACCTGACATCCACTGCAATGATACCAAGTACACCTAGTCGATACTACTATGATTACATCGATATTTTTTATCGTCACAAAATCTTTTTTCCTTGTTTTAAAATTCATATTTTGTTTATAAAGTCCTCACAGGGACACATGAGGACTTTGAATATGACCAATGTATGATCCCTTAACTACTTGGTATCGGATCGATACCTAAACGTGTGGTATCATCCAAAACTAATGTAAAGTATCAAACAAGAGAATAATAAGTGATTATTACATTTAAACAGAAGTGTAGATAGAACATGTTGAAACAGAAAATAAGCAAATATTAACAGTAAATGAACAAGTAGATTAATGTTTTTTTTTACAGGTTGACATTTATAATGTTGACAAAATAATAGGTGGATAAATGACACAATATGTTACTGCATACGTCAGCAGACTAATTAGGAGTCTTTGTTTGTTTACTTACTACCAAAAGACAAGTTGTCTAGTATGTTCACTATTTTATTTAAGGACTACATTGCAATAATAAATATATCTTATATATATCTTTTGTTAAAACAAAGCCAATAATGCCGTTTTTTGTGGTCCCCTTAACTTAGAAAAGTATCGAAACATATTTTGGTACCCGGCGTACCGGTACCAAAATATTGGTATCGGGACAACCCACGTATGAAGAAATAAGGCAAATGGTGAACAAAATCTTCTTTCCTTATTTTAAAATTCATATTTTGTTTATAAACTCTGTAAATACGTCCCCGGACACATGAGGACTTTGAATATGACCAATGTATGATCCCGTAACTACTTGGTATCGGATTGATACCTAAACATGTGGTATCATCCAAAACTAATGTAAAGTATCAAAGAAGAGAAGAATAAGTGATTATTACATTTTAACAGAAGTGTAGATAGAACATGTTGAAACACAAAAATAAGTAGATATTAACAGTAAATGACCAAGTAGATTAATAATCAATTTTTACAGTTTGTCCTTAACAATGTTGACGAAATAATAGGTAGATAAATGACTAGGAATGTCCGATAATGGCTTTTTGCCGATATCCGATATTGTCCAACTCTTAATTACCGATACCGATATAAACCGATACCGATATATACAGTCGTGGAATTAACACATTATTATGCCTAATTTGGACAACCAGGTATGGTGAAGATAAAGTCCTTTAAAAAAAAAAAAAAAAAAGATAAATAAATTAAAAACATTTTCTTGAATAAAAAAGAAAGTAAAACAATAGAAAAACAGTTACATAGAAACTAGTAATTAATGAAAATGAGTAAAATTAACTGTTAAAGGTTAGTACTATTAGTGGACCAGCAGCACGCACAATCATGCGTGCTTACGGACTGTATCCCTTGCAGACTGTATTGATATATATTGATATATAATGTAGGAACCTGAATATTAATAACAGAAAGAAACAACCCTTTTGTGTGAATGAGTGTAAATGGGGGAGGGAGGTTTTTTGGGTTGGTGCACTAATTGTAAGTGTATCATGTGTTTTTTATGTTGATTTAATAAAAATAGAAAATAAAAAACACCAAAAAAACGATACTGATAATTAAAAAAAACGATACCGATAATTTCCGATATTACATTTTAAAGCATTTATCGGCCGATAATATCGGACATCTCTATAAATGACACAATATGTTACTGCATACGTCAGCAGACTAATTAGGAGCCTTTGTTTGTTTACTTACTACTAAAAGACAAGTTGTCTAGTATGTTCACTATTTTATTGAAGGACTAAATTGCAATAATAAACATATGTTTCATGTACCTAAGATTTTCTGTTAAAATAAAGGCAATAATGCCTTTTTTTTTTTTTGTGGTCCCCTTTTTTTTTTTTTTAGAAAAGTATCAAAATACCTGTACCGGTACTAACATATTGGTATGTGGACAACTCTAGATGCTAGTAGTCAATACATTACCATTTAGAAAAATGTCATAAAAAATGTTTCCTGTATTTAATCCAGCATGCCGCTACAAGTTTAATTCCCACCTCTTGCATTGACACGTTTACTAAATGTCTGTGGCAACACACGGTAAATTACCAAAAAATGTCAAGACGTGTTACCTCAGAAGTACTTTCATTGAATAATGTTGGAATGTTAATCTGGGATTAAAAGGGACTTGCTGCGGGGGAAGTACACATTTCACTACAACTATACTTCAACAATAAAAAGAAAACTTTACTTTACTGTCGCCGCCTTTCCTCATTTTCGTCCAGCGGCAGCTGTAGGCGCCTCTGCAACACGCAGTGAGCCCCGACATCTCCACTTCTTCCCCAGGGTAGCCCCGGGTCACGGCCTCAGTATGGGAAGGGAAGAAAGCAGAGGGTGAGAGATAGTGTGAGGCGTGAAGGCAATCCCTGCTCAATAGGACCCGGAGCGGGAGCCACTGGCTGGATCACAATAGGAAGTCTATGGGCCCTGTGCTGGCCAATCATATTTAATGGGGGGGGGGGCACACAATGTGGGGTTGGTTGGGTGTGTGCTGTTTCTGTGAGACTCTGACAATAAACAACAGTCTTGTTTACTTCCATTGTGGGAAAAGATGAACGTGTGTTTACCTTACTAGCTTCAATTGCTAACTCATGATTGTACCTGCAAATGTTGCTTTTTCTATTATTGGGCGGAAAAGACCCAAAATGTGTCCAAGTGCAATTCATGTTTTTTGTTAAAAGGGACAAAAATACAATTAATATGAGTTTGTGCTCATAGACTTAGGTTGGTCAGATCTAGTCTTAGATTGGCCAGATCTAGTGCTAGGTTGGTCAAATCTAGTGTTAGACTTAGGTTGGTCAGATCTAGTCTTGGACTTAGGTTGGTCAGATCTAGTCTTAGACTTAGGTTGGTCAGATCTAGTCTTGGACTTAGGTTGGTCATATCTAGTCTTAGACTTAAGATTGGTCGGATCTAGTCTTAGACTTATGTTGGTCAGATCTAGTCTTAGACTTAGGTTGGTCAGATCTAGTCTTAGACTTAGGTTGGTCAGATCTAGTCTTAGACTTAGGTTGGTCAGATCTAGTCTTAGATTGGCCAGATCTAGTGCTAGGTTGGTCAAATCTAGTGTTAGACTTAGGTTGGTCAGATCTAGTCTTGGACTTAGGTTGGTCAGATCTAGTCTTAGACTTAGGTTGGTCAGATCTAGTCTTAGACTTAGGTTGGTCATATCTAGTCTTAGACTTATGTTGGTCAGATCTAGTCTTGGACTTAATTTGGTCAGATCTGGTCTTAGACTTAGGTTGGTCAGATCTAGTCTTAGACTTAAGATTGGTCGGATCTAGTCTTAGACTTAGGTTGGTCAGATCTAGTCTTAGACTTACGTTGGTCTGATTTAGTCTTACATTAGATTGGTCAGATCTAGTCTCAGATTTAGATTGGTCAGATCTAGTCTTAGACTTAGATTGGTCACATCTATTCTTATAATCAGGTAGGTCATATCTAGTTTTAGACTTAGGTTATTTATATATAGTCTTAGACTTAGATTGGTCAGATGTAGTCTTGGACTTAAACTGGTCAGATGTAGTCTTAGACTTAAATTGGTCAGATCTAGTCTTAGACTTACGTTGGTCAGATCTAGTCTTAGACTTACGTTGGTCAGATCTAGTCTTAAATTAGGTTGGTCGGATCTAGTCTTACACTTAGATTGGTCGGATCTAGTCTTAGACTTAAATTGGTCAGATCTAGTCTTAGACCAGACCTGAGCAAATTAAGGCCCGGGGGCCACATGCGGCTCGTTGAGCTTTTCAATCTGGCCCGCCGGACATTCCCAAATAATAGTTTTAGATGTTAAGATGTAAAGTGTAGCTGCCATTATGATGTGCAGTCATGTTTTCTAATGACCGGAAGTCTTCAACTATACTAAGTCTTTCAATGCTTGGAATCTGCATCATATACTAGTTACTATGGTCATCTAATTAGTTACTATGGTCATCTAATTAGTTACTATGGTAATGTAATTACTTACTATGGTCACTATGAGGTATCTCAGATTGTAGGTGGGGGTTTTTTCACTATGTTTGTTGCATTTTGGTTGCGTTTTGGTTGATTGTAAAATATGTTGTCAATATTCAGTGTTTTATCACTCATAGTTAATATTGTAAATCCCACATTCTTTAATTTTCATGTGCATTCTGGGTGTCTCATTCAGTAAAAAAATTTCTAATTCCATTCCGTTTTTAAGGCGGTCTGTCACAATGTTTTTAGCTTTCAATCATTATTGTGAGGTTTTGTATTAGTGTTCCTAAAAATAGATATACTGGCCCCCAGACACACTTTTTTTAATCTAAATCTGGCCCCCCGAGTAAAATAATTGCCCAGGCCTGTCTTAGACTTAGGTTGGTCAGATCTAGTCTTAGACTTAGGTTGGTCAGATCTAGTCTTTGATATTTGGGAGGGGGGGGGGGGACAATGTGGGGTTGGTTGGGTGTGTGCTGTTTCTGTTAGACTCTGACAATAAACAACATTCTTGTTCACTTCCATTGTGGGAAAAGATGAAAGTGTGTTTACCTTCCGAGCTTCAATTGCTAACTCATGATTGTACCTGCAAATGTTGCTTTTTCTATTATTGGGTGGAAAAGACCCAAAATGTGTCCAAGTGCAATTCATGTTTTTTGTTAAAAGGGACAAAAATACAATATGAGTTTGTGCTCATAGACTTAGGTTGGTCAGATCTAGTCTTAGATTTAGTTTGGTTAGATCTAGTCTTAGATTGGTCAGATCTAGTCTTAGACTTAGGTTGATCAGATCTAGTGTTAGACTTAGGTTGGTCAGATCTAGTCATAGATTGGTCAGATCTAGTCTTAGACTTAGATTGGTCACATTTAGTCTTAGACTTAGATTGGTCGGATATAGTCTTAGACTTAGGTTGGTCAGATCTAGTCTTAGACTTAGGTTGGTCAGATCTAGTGTTAGACTTAGGTTGGTCAGATCTAGTCATAGATTGGTCAGATCTAGTCTTAGACTTAGATTGGTCACATTTAGTCTTAGACTTAGATTGGTCGGATATAGTCTTAGACTTAGGTTGGTCAGATCTAGTCTTAGACTTAGGTTGGTCAGATCTAGTCTTAGACTTAGGTTGGTCACATCCAGTCTTAGACTTAGGTTGGTCAGATCTAGTCTTAGACTTGGATTGGTCAGATCTAGTCTTAGACTTGGATTGGTCAGATCTAGTCTTAGACTTAGATCGGTCAGATGTAGTCTTAGACTTATGTTGGTCAGATCTAGTCTTAGACTTAGGTTGGTCAGATCTAGTCTTAGACTTACGTTGGTCAAATCTAGTCTTAAATTAGATTGGTCAGATCTAGTGTTAGACTTAGGTTGGTCAGATCTAGTCATAGATTGGTCAGATCTAGTCTTAGACTTGGATTGGTCACATCTAGTCTTAGATTTAGGTTGGTCAGATCTAGTCTTAGACTTAGGTTGGTCAGATGTAGTCTTAGACTTAGGTTGGTCACATCTAGTCTTAGACTTAGGTTGGTCAGATCTAGTCTTAGACTTAGGTTGGTCAGATCTAGTCTTAGACTTGGATTGGTCAGATCTAGTCTTAGACTTGGATTGGTCAGATCTAGTCTTAGACTTAGATCGGTCAGATGTAGTCTTAGACTTATGTTGGTCAGATCTAGTCTTAGACTTATGTTTGTCAGATCTAGTCTTAGACTTATGTTGGTCAGATCTAGTCTTAGACTTACGTTGGTCAAATCTAGTCTTAAATTAGATTGGTCATATGTAGTCTCAGACTTAGTTTTGTCAGATCTAGTCTTAGACTTAGGTTGATCAGATCTAGTGTTAGACTTAGGTTGGTCAGATCTAGTCATAGATTGGTCAGATATAGTCTTAGACTTAGATGGGTCACATCTAGTCTTAGATTTAGGTTGGTCAGATCTAGTCTTAGACTTAGGTTGGTGAGATGTAGTCTTAAACTTAGGTTGGTCAGATGTAGTCTTAGACTTAGGTTGGTCACATCTAGTCTTAGACTTAGGTTGGTCACATCTAGTCTTAGACTTAGGTTGGTCAGATCTAGTCTTAGACTTGGATTGGTCAGATCTAGTCTTAGACTTGGATTGGTCAGATCTAGTCTTAGACTTAGATCGGTCAGATGTAGTCTTAGACTTATGTTGGTCAGATCTAGTCTTAGACTTATGTTGGTCAGATCTAGTCTTAGACTTAGGTTGGTCAGATCTAGTCTTAGACTTACGTTGGTCAAATCTAGTCTTAAATTAGATTGGTCATATGTAGTCTCAGACTTAGGTTTGTCAGATCTAGTCTTAGACTTAGGTTGATCAGATCTAGTGTTAGACTTAGGTTGGTCAGATCTAGTCATAGATTGGTCATATCTAGTCTTAGACTTAGATTGGTCACATCTAGTCTTAGATTTAGGTTGGTCAGATCTAGTCTTAGACTTAGGTTGGTCAGATGTAGTCTTAGACTTAGGTTGGTCAGATGTAGTCTTAGACTTAGGTTGGTCACATCTAGTCTTAGACTTAGGTTGGTCACATCTAGTCTTAGACTTAGGTTGGTCAGATCTAGTCTTAGACTTGGATTGGTCAGATCTAGTCTTAGACTTGGATTGGTCAGATCTAGTCTTAGACTTAGATCGGTCAGATGTAGTCTTAGACTTATGTTGGTCAGATCTAGTCTTAGACTTATGTTGGTCAGATCTAGTCTTAGACTTAGGTTGGTCAGATCTAGTCTTAGACTTACGTTGGTCAAATCTAGTCTTAAATTAGATTGGTCAGATCTAGTCTCAGACTTAGATTGGTCACATCTATTCTTATACTCAGGTTAGTCAGATCTAGTTTTAGACTTAGGTTGGTCATATATAGTCTTAGACTTAGATTGGTCACAACTAGTCTTAGAATTAAATTGGTCAGATGTAGTCTTAGACTTAAATTGGTCAGATGTAGTCTTAGACTTAGGTTGGTCAGATCTAGTCTTAAACTTAGATTGGTCAGATCTAGTCTTAGGCTTGGATTGGTCACATCTAGTCTTAGACTTAAATCGGTCAGATGTAGTCTTAGACTTAGGTTTGTCAGATCTAGTCTTAGACTTACGTTGGTCAGATCTAGTCTTAGACTTACATTGGTCAGATCTTGTCTTAAATTAGGTTGGTCGGATCTAGTCTTACACTAAAATTGGTCAGATCTAGTCTTAGACTTGGATTGGTCACATCTAGTCTTAGACTTAAATCGGTCAGATGTAGTCTTAGACTTAGGTTTGTCAGATCTAGTCTTAGACTTACGTTGGTCAGATATAGTCTTAGACTTACATTGGTCAGATCTTGTCTTAAATTAGGTTGGTCGGATCTAGTCTTACACTAAAATTTGTCAGATCTAGTCTTAGAGTTAGGTAGGTCAGATCTAGTTTTAGACTTAGGTTGGTCAGATCTAGTCTTTGATATTTGATGGAAAGGGGGGGGGGGGGCGACACAATGTGGGGTTGGTTGGGTGTGTGCTGTTTCTGTGAGACTCTGACAATAAACAACAGTCTTGTTCACTTCCATTGTGGGAAAAGATGAAAGTGTGTTTACCTTCCTAGCTTCAATTGCTAACTCATGATTGTACCTGCAAATGTTGCTTTTTCTATTATTGGGTGGAAAAGACCCAAAATGTGTCCAAGTGCAATTCATGTTTTTTGTTAAAAGGGACAAAAATACAATTAATATGAGTTTGTGCTCATAGACTTAGGTTGGTCAGATCTAGTCTTAGATTTAGGTTGGTCAGATCTAATCTTAGATTGGTCAGATCTAGTCTTAGACTAAGTTGATCAGATCTAGTGTTAGACTTAGGTTGGTCAGATCTAGTCATATATTGGTCACATCTAGTCTTAGACTTAGATTGGTCAGATATAGTCTTAGACTTAGGTTGGTCAGATCTAGTCTTAGATTTAGGTTGGTCAGATCTAGTGTTAGACTTAGGTTGGTCAGATCTAGTCTTGGACTTAAATCGGTCAGATGTAGTCTTAGACTTAGGTTTGTCAGATCTAGTCTTAGACTTACGTTAGTCAGATCTAGTCTCAGACTTACATTGGTCAGATCTTGTCTTAAATTAGGTTGGTCGGATCTAGTCTTACACTAAAATTGGTCAGATCTAGTCTTAGAGTTAGGTAGGTCAGATCTAGTCTTAGACTTAGATTGGTCAGATCTAGTCTTAGACTTACGTTGGTCTGATTTAGTCTTACATTAGATTGGTCAGATCTAGTCTTAGACTTACGTTGGTCAGATGTAGTCTTAAACTTAGATTGGTCAGATCTAGTCTTAGACTTAGATTGGTCAGATGTAGTCTTAGACTTATGTTGGTCAGATCTAGTCTTAGACTTATGTTGGTCAAATGTAGTCATAGACTTAGGTTGGTCAGATCTAGTCTTAGACTTAGGTTGGTCAGATCTAGTCATAGACTTACGTTGGTCAAATCTAGTCTTAAATTAGATTGGTCAGATCTAGTCTCAGACTTAGATTGGTCACATCTATTCTTATACTAAGGTTAGTCAGATCTAGTTTTAGACTTAGGTTGGTCATATATAGTCTTAGACTTAGATTGGTCACATTTAGTCTTAGACTTAAATTGGTCGGATGTAGTCTTAGACTTAAATTGGTCAGATGTAGTCTTAGACTTAGGTTTGTCAGATCTAGTCGTAGACTTAGGTTGGTCAGATGTAGTCTTAAACTTAGATTGGTCAGATCTAGTCTTAGAGTTGGACTGGTCAGATCTAGTCTTAGACTTACGTTGGTCAGATCTAGTCTTAGACTTACGTTGGTCAGATCTTGTCTTAAATTAGGTTGGTCGGATCTAGTCTTACACTTAAATTGGTCAGATCTAGTCTTAGAGTTAGGTAGGTCAGGTCTAGTTTTAGACTTAGGTTAGTCACATCTAGTCTTAGACTTAGATTGGTCAGATATAGTCTTAGACTTAGGTTGGTCAGATCTAGTCTTAGATTTAGGTTGGTCAGATCTAGTGTTAGACTTAGGTTGGTCAGATCTAGTCTTGGACTTAAATCGGTCAGATGTAGTCTTAGACTTAGGTTTGTCAGATCTAGTCTTAGACTTACGTTAGTCAGATCTAGTCTCAGACTTACATTGGTCAGATCTTGTCTTAAATTAGGTTGGTCGGATCTAGTCTTACACTAAAATTGGTCAGATCTAGTCTTAGAGTTAGGTAGGTCAGATCTAGTCTTAGACTTAGATTGGTCAGATCTAGTCTTAGACTTACGTTGGTCTGATTTAGTCTTACATTAGATTGGTCAGATCTAGTCTTAGACTTACGTTGGTCAGATGTAGTCTTAAACTTAGATTGGTCAGATCTAGTCTTAGACTTAGATTGGTCAGATGTAGTCTTAGACTTATGTTGGTCAGATCTAGTCTTAGACTTATGTTGGTCAAATGTAGTCATAGACTTAGGTTGGTCAGATCTAGTCTTAGACTTAGGTTGGTCAGATCTAGTCATAGACTTACGTTGGTCAAATCTAGTCTTAAATTAGATTGGTCAGATCTAGTCTCAGACTTAGATTGGTCACATCTATTCTTATACTAAGGTTAGTCAGATCTAGTTTTAGACTTAGGTTGGTCATATATAGTCTTAGACTTAGATTGGTCACATTTAGTCTTAGACTTAAATTGGTCGGATGTAGTCTTAGACTTAAATTGGTCAGATGTAGTCTTAGACTTAGGTTTGTCAGATCTAGTCGTAGACTTAGGTTGGTCAGATGTAGTCTTAAACTTAGATTGGTCAGATCTAGTCTTAGAGTTGGACTGGTCAGATCTAGTCTTAGACTTACGTTGGTCAGATCTAGTCTTAGACTTACGTTGGTCAGATCTTGTCTTAAATTAGGTTGGTCGGATCTAGTCTTACACTTAAATTGGTCAGATCTAGTCTTAGAGTTAGGTAGGTCAGGTCTAGTTTTAGACTTAGGTTAGTCAGATCTAGTCTTTGATATTTGATGGGGTGGGGGGGCACAATGTGGGGTTGGTTGGGTGTGTGCTGTTTCTGTTAGACTCTGACAATAAACAACATTCTTGTTCACTTCCATTGTGGGAAAAGATGAAAGTGTGTTTACCTTCCGAGCTTCAATTGCTAACTCATGATTGTACCTGCAAATGTTGCTTTTTCTATTATTGGGTGGAAAAGACCCAAAATGTGTCCAAGTGCAATTCATGTTTTTTGTTAAAAGGGACAAAAATACAATTAATATGAGTTTGTGCTCATAGACTTAGGTTGGTCAGATCTAGTCTTAGATTTAGGTTGGTCAGATCTAATTTTACATTGGTCAGATCTAGTCTTAGACTAAGTTGATCAGATCTAGTGTTAGACTTAGGTTGGTCAGATCTAGTCATAGATTGGTCAGATCTAGTCTTGGACTTAAATTGGTCAGATCTAGTCTTAGACTTAGGTTGGTCAGATCTAGTCTTAGACTTAGGTTGGTCAGATCTAGTCTTAGACTTTGGTTGGTCAGATCTAGTCTTAGACTTAGGTTGGTCAGATCTAGTCTTAGACTTAGGTTGGTCAGATTTAGTCTTAGACTTAGGTTGGTCAGATCTAGTCTTAGACTTTGGTTGGTCAGATCTAGTCTTAGACTTAGGTTGGTCAGATCTAGTCTTAAACTTAGATTGGTCAGATCTAGTCTTAGACTTGGATTGGTCGGATCTAGTCTTAGACTTCGATTGGTCAGATCTAGTCTTAGACTTATGTTGGTCAGATCTAGTCTTAGACTTAGGTTGGTCAAATCTAGTCTTAGACTTACGTTGGTCATATATAGTCTTAGACTTAGATTGGTCACATCTCGTCTTAGACTTAAATTGGTCAGATGTAGTCTTCTATTTAAATTGGTCAGATGTAGTCTTCGACTTAAAGTGGTCAGATGTAGTCTTAGACTTAGGTTTGTCAGATCTAGTCTTAGACTTAGGTTGGTCAGATCTAGTCTTAAACTTAGATTGGTCAGATCTAGTCTTAGACTTGAAATGGTCAGATCTAGTCTTAGAATTACGTTGGTCAGATCTAGTCTTAGACTTACATTGGTCAGATCTTGTCTTAAATTAGGTTGGTCGGATCTAGTCTTACACTTAAATTGGTCAGATCTTGTCTTAAGAGTTAGGTAGGTCAGATCTAGTTTTAGACTTAGGGTGGTCAGATCTAGTCTTTGATATTTGATGGGGGGGGGGCGGGGGGGAGGGGGGCTGTTTCGGTTAGACTCTGACAATAAACAACAGTCTTGTTCACTTCCATTGTGGGAAAAGATGAAAGTGTGTTTACCTTCCGAGCTTCAATTGCTAACTCATGATTGTACCTGCAAATGTTGCTTTTTCTATTATTGGGTGGAAAAGACCTTGAGTGTGTCCAAGTGCAATTCATGTTTTTTGTTAAAAGGGACAAAAATACAATTAATATGAGTTTGTGCTCATAGACTTAGGTTGGTCAGATCTAGTCTTAGATTGGTCAGATCTAGTGTTAGGTTGGTCAGATCTAGTCTTGGACTTAGGTTGGTCAGATCTAGTCTTAGACTTAGGTTGGTCAGATCTAGTCTTAGACTTAGGTTGGTCATATCTAGTCTTTGACTTAGGTTGGTCAGATCTAGTCTTATACTTACGTTGGTCTGATTTAGTCTTACATTAGATTGGTCAGATCTAGTCTCAGATTTAGATTGGTCAGATCTAGTCTTAGACTTACATTGGTCTAATTTAGTCTTACATTAGATTGGTCAGATCTAGTCTCAGATTTAGATTGGTCCGATCTAGTCTTAGACTTAGATTGGTCAGATCTAGTCAGACTTATGTTGGTCAGATCTAGTCTTACATTAGATTGGTCAGATCTAGTCTCAGATTGGTCAGATCTAGTGTTAGGTTGGTCAGATCTAGTCTTGGACTTAGGTTGGTCAGATCTAGTGTTAGACTTAGGTTGGTCAGATCTAGTCTTGGACTTAGGTTGGTCAGATCTAGTCTTAGACTTAGATTAGTCACAATTATTCTTATAATCATGTAGGTCATATCTAGTTTTAGACTTAGGTTATTTATATATAGTCTTAAACTTAGATTGGTCACATCTAGTCTTAGACTTAAATTGGTCAGATGTAGTCTTGGACTTAAACTGGTCAGATGTAGTCTTAGTCTTAAATTGGTCAGATCTAGTTTTAGACATAGATTGGTCAGATCTAGTCTTAGACTTACATTGGTCAGATCTAGTCTTAGACTTACGTTGGTCAGATCTAGTCTTAAATTAGGTTGGTCGGATCTAGTCTTGCACTTAGATTGGTCAGATCTAGTCTTAGACTTATGTTGGTCAGATCTAGTCTTAGACTTAGGTTGTCAGATCTAGTCTTAGACTTACGTTGGTCTGATTTAGTCTTACATTAGATTGGTCAGATCTAGTCTCAGATTTAGATTGGTCCGATCTAGTCTTAGACTTAGATTGGTCAGATCTAATCAGACTTATGTTGGTCAGATCTAGTCTTAAACTTAGCTTGGTCAGATCTAGTCTTAGACTTACGTTGGTCTGATTTAGTCTTACATTAGATTGGTCAGATCTAGTCTTAGACTTAGATTGGTCACAACTATTCTTATAATCAGGTAGGTCATATCTAGTTTTAGACTTAGGTTATTCATATACAGTCTTAGACTTAGGTTGGTCAGATGTAGTCTTGGACTTAGGTTGGTCAGATCTAGTCGTAGACTTAGATTGGTCAGATCTAGTCTGAGACTTAGATTGGTCAGATATAGTCTTACACTTAGATTGGTCAGATCTAGTCTTACACTTGGATTGGTCAGATCTAGTCTTAGACTTGGATTGGTCAGATCTAGTCTTAGAACTTGGATTGGTCAGATCTAGTCTTAGACTTAGATTGGTCAGATCTAGTCTTAGACTTATGTTGGTCAAATGTAGTCATAGACTTAGGTTGGTCAGATCTAGTCTTAGACTTAGGTTGGTCAGATCTAGTCTTAGACTTACGTTGGTCAAATCTTTTATGTTGGTCAAATGTAGTCATAGACTTAGGTTGGTCAGATCTAGTCTTAGACTTAGGTTGGTCAGATCTAGTCTTAGACTTACGTTGGTCAAATCTAGTCTTAAATTAGATTGGTCAGATCTAGTCTCAGACTTAGATTGGTCAGATCTAGTCTTGGACTTAGATTGGTCAGATCTAGTCTTAGACTTACATTGGTCACATCTATTCTTATACTCAGGTTAGTCAGATCTAGTTTTAGACTTAGGTTGGTCACATCTAGTCTTAGACTTAAATTGGTCAGATGTAGTCTTAGACTTAAATTGGTCAGATGTAGTCTTAGACTTAGGTTTGTCAGATCTAGTCTTAGACTTACGTTGGTCAGATCTAGTCTTAGACTTACGTTGGTCAGATCTAGTCTTAGACTTACGTTGGTCAAATCTTGTCTTAAATTAGGTTGGTCAGATCTAGCCTTAGACTTAAATTGGTCAGATCTAGTCTTAGAGTTAGGTTGTCAGATCTAGTTTTAGACTTAGGTTGGTCAGATCTAGTCTTTGATATTTGATGGGGTGGGGGGCACAATGTGGGGTTGGTTGGGTTTGTGCTGTTTCTGTTAAGACTCTGACAATAAACAACATTCTTGTTCACTTCCATTGTGGGAAAAGATGAAAGTGTGTTTACCTTCCGAGCTTCAATTGCTAACTCATGATTGTACCTGCAAATGTTGCTTTTTCTATTATGGGGTGGAAAAGACCCAAAATGTGTCCAAGTGCAATTCATGTTTTTTGTTAAAAGGGACAAAAATACAATTAATATGAGTTTGTGCTCATAGACTTAGGTTGGTCAGATCTAGTCTTAGATTGGTCAGATCTAGTGTTAGGTTGGTCAGATATAGTCTTGGACTTAGGTTGGTCAGATCTAGTGTTAGACTTAGATTGGTCAGATCTAGTCTTGGACATAGGTTGGTCACATCTAGTCTTAGACTTAGGTTGGTCAGATCTAGTCTTAGACTTAGGTTGGTCAGATCTAGTCTTAGATTTAGGTTGGTCATATCTAGTTTTTTTGACTTAGGTTGGTCAGATCTAGTCTTAGACTTAAGATTGGTCAAAATTAGTCTTAGACATATTTAGGTCAGATCTAGTCTTAGACTTACGTTGGTCTGATTTAGTCTTACATTATATTGGTCAGATCTAGTCTCAGATTTAGATTGGTCAGATCTAGTCTTAGACTTAGATTGGTCACATCTATTCTTATAATCAGGTAGGTCATATCTAGTTTTAGACTTAGGTTATTTATATATAGTCTTAGACTTAGATTGGTCACATCTAGTCTTAGACTTAAATTGGTCAGATCTAGTCTTAGACATAGATTGGTCAGATCTAGTCTTAGACTTACGTTGGTCAGATCTAGTCTTACACTTAGATTGGTCAGATCTAGTCTTAGACCAGACCTGGGCAAATTAAGGCCCGGGGGCCACATGCGGCCCGTTGAGCTTTTCAATCTGGCCCGCCGGACATTCCCAAATAATAGTTTTGGATGTTTAAGATGTAAAGTGTAGCTGCCATTATGATGTGCAGTCATGTTTTCTAATGACCGGAAGTCTTCAACTATACTAAGTCTTTCAATGCTTGGAATCTGCATCATATACTAGTTACTATGGTCATCTAATTAGTTACTATGGTCATCTAATTAGTTACTATGGTAATGTAATTACTTACTATGGTCACTATGAGGTATCTCAGATTGTAGGTGGGTTTTTTTTCACTATGTTTGTTGCATTTTGGTTGCGTTTTGGTTGATTGTAAAATATGTTGTCAATATTCAGTGTTTTATCACTCATAGTTAATATTGTAAATCCCACATTCTTTCATTTTCATGTGCATTCTGGGTGTCTCATTCAGTAAAAAAATTTCTAATTCCATTCCGTTTTTAAGGCGGTCTGTCACAATGTTTTTAGCTTTCAATCATTATTGTGAGGCTTTGTATTAGTGTTCCTAAAAATAGATATACTGGCCCCCAGACACACTTTTTTTTATCTAAATCTGGCCCCCCGAGTAAAATAATTGCCCAGGCCTGTCTTAGACTTAGGTTGGTCAGATCTAGTCTTAGACTTAGGTTGGTCAGATCTAGTCTTTGATATTAGATGGGGTGGTGGGGCACAATGTGGGGTTGGTTGGGTGTGTGCTGTTTCTGTGAGACTCTGACAATAAACAACATTCTTGTTCACTTCCATTGTGGGAAAAGATGAAAGTGTGTTTACCTTCCGAGCTTCAATTGCTAACTCATGATTGTACCTGCAAATGTTGCTTTTTCTATTATTGGGTGGAAAAGACCCAAAATGTGTCCAAGTGCAATTCATGTTTTTTGTTAAAAGGGACAAAAATACAATTAATATGAGTTTGTGCTCATAGACTTACGTTAGTCAGATCTAGTCTTAGATTGGTCAGATCTAGTGTTAGGTTGGTCAGATCTAGTCTTGGACTTAGGTTGGTCAGATCTAGTCTTAGATTAGTCAGATCTAGTGTTAGACTTAGGTTGGTCAGATCTAGTCTTGGACTTAGGTTGGTCACATGTAGTCTTAGACGTAGGTTGGTCAGATCTAGTCTTAGACTTAGGTTGGTCAGATCTAGTCTTAAACTTGGATTGGTCAGATGTAGTCTTATACTTATGTTGGTCAGATCTAGTCTTAGACTTAGGTTGGTCAGATCTAGATTTAGACTTACGTTGGTCAAATCTAGTCTTAAATATATTGGTCAGATCTAGTCTCAGACTTAGATTGGTCTGATCTAGTCTTAGACTTAGATTGATCATATCCATTCTTATACTCAGGTTAGTCAGATCTAGTTTTAGACTTAGGTTGGTCATATATAGTCGTAGACTTAGATTGGTCACATCTAGTCTTAGACTTAAATTGGTCAGATGTAGTCTTAGACTTAAATTGGTCAGATGTAGTCTTAGACTTAGGTTTGTCAGATCTAGTCTTAGACTTACGTTGGTCAGATCTAGTCTTAGACTTACATTGGTCAGATCTTGTCTTAAATTAGGTTGGTCGGATCTAGTCTTACACTTAAATTGGTCAGATCTAGTCTTAGAGTTAGGTAGGTCAGATCTAGTTTTAGACTTAGGTTAGTCAGATCTAGTCTTTGATATTTGATGGGGGGGGGGCAATGTGGGGTTGGTTGGGTGTGTGCTGTTTCTGTGAGACTCTGACAATAAACAACAGTCTTGTTTACTTCCATTGTGGGAAAAGATGAAAGTGTGTTTACCTTCCGAGCTTCAATTGCTAACTCATGATTGTACCTGCAAATGTTGCTTTTTCCATTATTGGGTGGAAAAGACCCAATTCATGTTTTTTGTTAAAAGGGACAAAAATACAATTAATATGAGTTTGTGCTCATAGACTTAGGTTGGTCAGATCTAGTCTTAGATTGGTCAGATCTAGTCTTAGAGTTAGGTTGATCAGATCTAGTCTTAGACTTAGGTTGATCAGATCGAGTCTTAGATTGGTCAGATCTAATCTTAGATTGGTCAGATCTAGTCTTAGATTTAGGTTGATTACATATAGTCTTAGATTGGTCAGATCTAGCCTTAGACTTACGTTGGTCAGAGCTAGTCTTAAATTAGGTTGGTCAGATCTAGTCTTACAAATAGATTGGTCACATCTAGTCGGGGACGGCGTGGCGAAGTTGGTAGAGTGGTCGTGCCAGCAATCGGAGGGTTGCTGGTCACTGGGGTTCAATTCCCACCTTCTACCATCCTAGTCACATCCATTGTGTCCTTGGGCAAGACTTCACCCTTGCTCCTGATGGGTGCTGGTTAGCGCCTTGCATGGCAGCTCCCGCCATCAGTGTGTGAATGTGTGTGTGAATGTGGAAATACTGTCAAAGCGCTTTGAGTACCTTGAAGGTAGAAAAGCGCTATACAAGTACAACCCATTTATCATTTATTTAGTCTTAGATTTAGATTGGTCAGATCTAGTCTTAAACTTAGGTTGGCCAGATCTAGTCTTAGACTTACGTTGGTCAGATGTAGTCTTAAATTAGGTTGGTCAGATCGAGTCTTACACTTAGATTGGTCACATCTTGTCTTAGACTTAGACTGGTCAGATCTAGTCTTAGACTTAGATTGGTCAGATCTAGTCTTAGACTTAGATTGGTCAGATCTAGTCTTAGACTCAGGTTGGTCAGATCTAGTTTTAGACTTAAGTTTGTCAGATCTAGTCTTAAATTAGATTGGTCAAATATAGTCTTAGACTTAGATTGGTCAGATGTAGTCTTAGACTTAGATTGGTCAGATCTAGTCATAGACTTGGATTGGTCAGATCTAGTCTTATACTCAGGTTGGTCAGATCTAGTCTTAGACTCAGGTTGGTCAGATCTAGTTTTAGACTTAAGTTTGTCATATGTAGTCTTAGACTTAAATTGGTCAGATGTAGTCTTAGACTTAGGTTGGTCAGATCTAGTCTTAGACTTACGTTGGTCAGATCTAGTCTTAGAGTTAGGTTGGTCTGATCTAATCTTAGACTTAGATTGGTCACATCTATTCTTATACTCAGGTTGGTCAGATCTAGTTTTAGACTTAGGTTGGTCAGATATAGTCTTAGACTTAGATTGGTCACATCTAGTCTTAGACTTAGGTTGGTCAGATCTAGTCTTTGATATTTGGGAGGGGGGGGGGGACAATGTGGGGTTGGTTGGGTGTGTGCTGTTTCTGTGAGACTCTGACAATAAACAACATTCTTGTTCACTTCCATTGTGGGAAAAGATGAAAGTGTGTTTACCTTCCGAGCTTCAATTGCTAACTCATGATTGTACCTGCAAATGTTGCTTTTTCTATTATTGGGTGGAAAAGACCCAAAATGTATCCAAGTGCAATTCATGTTTTTTGTTAAAAGGGACAAAAATACAGTTAATATGAGTTTGTGCTCATAGACTTAGGTTGGTCAGATCTAGTCTTAAACTTAGGTTGGCCAGATCTAGTCTTAGACTTACGTTGGTCAGATGTAGTCTTAAATTAGGTTGGTCAGATCGAGTCTTACACTTAGATTGGTCACATCTTGTCTTAGACTTAGACTGGTCAGATCTAGTCTTAGACTTAGATTGGTCAGATCTAGTCTTAGACTTAGATTGGTCAGATCTAGTCTTAGACTCAGGTTGGTCAGATCTAGTTTTAGACTTAAGTTTGTCAGATCTAGTCTTAGACTTAGATTGGTCAAATATAGTCTTAGACTTAGATTGGTCAGATGTAGTCTTAGACTTAGATTGGTCAGATCTAGTCTTAGACTTGGATTGGTCAGATCTAGTCTTATACTCAGCCTGGTCAGATCTAGTCTTAGACTCAGGTTGGTCAGATATAGTTTTAGACTTACGTTTGTCATATGTAGTCTTAGACTTAAATTGGTCAGATGTAGTCTTAGACTTAGGTTGGTCAGATCTAGTCTTAGACTTACGTTGGTCAGATCTAGTCTTACAGTTAGGTTGGTCTGATCTAATCTTAGACTTAGATTGGTCACATCTATTCTTATACTCAGGTTGGTCAGATCTAGTTTTAGACTTAGGTTGGTCAGATATAGTCTTAGACTTAGATTGATCACATCTAGTCTTAGACTTAGGTTGGTCAGATCTAGTCTTTGATATTTGGGAGGGGGGGGGGCAATGTGGGGTTGGTTGGGTGTGTGCTGTTTCTGTGAGACTCTGACAATAAACAACAGTCTTGTTTACTTCCATTGTGGGAAAAGATGAAAGTGTGTTTACCTTCCGAGCTTCAATTGCTAACTCATGATTGTACCTGCAAATGTTGCTTTTTCTATTATTGGGTGGAAAAGACCCAAAATGTATCCAAGTGCAATTCATGTTTTTTGTTAAAAGGGACAAAAATACAATTAATATGAGTTTGTGCTCATAGACTTAGGTTGGTCAGATCTAGTCTTAGATTGTCAGATATAGTGTTAGGTTGGTCAGATATAGTCTTAGACTTAGGTTGGTCAGATCTAGTCTTAGACTTAGATTAGTCAGCTCTAGTCTTAGACTCAGATTGGTCAGATCTAGTCTTAGACTTAGATTGGTCACATCAAGTCTTAGACTTAGGTTGGTCAGATCTAGTTATACTTAGATTGGTCAGACCTAGTCTTGGACTTACGTTGGTCAGATCTAGTCTTAGACTTAGGTTGGTCAGATCTAGTCTTAGACTTATGTTGGTCAGATCTAGTCTTAGACTTACGTTGGTCAGATCTAGTCTTACATTTAAATTGGTCACATCTAGTCATAGACTTAAATTGGTCAGATCTATTCTTAGACTTAGATTGGTCACATCTATTATTACACTCAGGTTGGTCAGATCTAGTTTTAGACTTAGGTTGGTCAGATCTAGTCTTAGATTTAGATTGGTCACATCTAGTCTTAGACTTAGATTGGTCACATCTAGTCTTAGATTTAGGTTGGTCAGATCTAGTCTTAGACTTACGTTGCTCAGATCTAGTCTTAGACTTAGGTTGGTCAGATCTAGTCTTAAATTAGGTTGCTCAGATCTAGTCTTAGACTTAAGTTGGTAAGATCTAGTGTTATGGTTACTACTAAGGGGAGGTGACGGCAAAAAGACACCAGGGGACAGTATGTACAGTTATTTATTATATATGTATAATATATAATAATAATAAACAATACAACTAAACTAAGGAAATGGAGTGTGAACTAGAATAAGATTGTGTGTGGTGTAAGACTATGTGTAGAATTTAACTGAAGCGTGTGTTACCAAAGTGTTGAACGAGAGACTAGGAAGTCCAGGGGGCAGGCTGGTGATCCGGGATTCAAGCGGGGGTCCGTGGGGCTGAGAGGGGCGTCAAGTCCTGGGGCGAGCGAGGAGTCAGGAACGAGGAAGGCAGTCCAAAAACACAGGGGGGGGAGATCCAGGGAAAAGTGAGACGCACAGCTCACTGTCCAGGCGACGGAGGGTAGGGTCACCATGAGAAAACTAAGTTCCCGCGCCGATTCTTGGGTCCACTGGTCTTTTATCTAGCTCGCCCTCATCAGTCCCAGGTGTGCAGCTCTCCGGTGAGTGATTGCAGCTGGTGGCTGCTGCAGGGCGGAGACGCGCGCGGCGCGTCCCTGGATGTACGCACCCGTGGGCGTGTCCCGAGGTGCGCACAGACGGATGAGCGGCGTTGGCAGGAGTCTGACCCGTAACAGTACCCCCCTCCTTATGGACAGCTCCCAGATGTCCTACAGGTCGTACCACAAAAGGCACAGGAACAAAAGTCAAGGGAGGGTGGAGGGGTGAACTGGTGGTGGGTCGCCGGCCCAAATGTCCCCGAATCCACCGGGGACGAGTCTGGTGGCAGCGGCGAGTAGACCACCGCTGCGGCCGGCGAGGTGGACGACCAAGGAACGGTCGACTTCTTGGCCGTCGGGGAGGCGGACGCGAGTGGCGCCGTGGTGCGTCCCGCCGGAAACGAAGAGGAGGCCGGCACCATGGTACAGCCCGCTGGACGCGAAGAGGAGGGCACATTGTCGTCTGAGGTGAAGTGGAACAGGAAGACGCCGTCGTGGAAGCAGCGGACGTCATCGCCGGCGTGAAAGCAGCGGACGTCATCGGCGGCGTGGAAGCAGCGGACGTCATCGGCGGCGTGGAAGCAGCGGACGTCATCGGCGGCGTGGAAGCAGCCGACGTTGGCGGCGCCGGAGACGAGGACGACGGCTGAGGATCAGGTCGAGGTGCTGGGGTCGGCCCAGCAGGCCGAGGTGCTGAGGTCGGCGCTGCTGGCCGAGGGGCGAAGGTCGAGGCCAGCCTGGAAGCTGGCGGAGACGCAGGAGTCAGCCTGGAAGCTGGCGGAGACGCAGGAGTCAGCCTGGAAGCTGGTGCTAGCTCGGAGGCTAGTTCGGGGACAGGTGCTAGCTCGGAGGCTAGTTCGGGGACAGGTGCTAGCTCGGAGGCTAGTTCGGGGACAGGTGCTAGCTCGGTGGCTAGTTCGGGGACAGGTGCTAGCTCGGTGGCTAGTTTGGGGACAGGTGCTAGCTCGGAGGCTAGTTCGGGGACAGGTGCTAGCTCGGAGGCTAGTTCGGGGACAGGTGCTAGCTCGGAGGCTAGTTCGGGGACAGGTGCTAGCTCGGTGACTGGCGGCTGCGGCTGAGAAAAGCAGAAGACAGGGGGTATTTGTCTGGCAGGTGGTAGCCTGTCTGGGTGCAGCTGTGCTACCACATCAGCACAGCCACCAGTGCTAAAATGGAAGAGACTAGTACTACCCCCCCCTCTCCGAACGCGGATGCCAGACGCATCCAGCTAACTGAGGGCCAGTCACTAAGGGTGGGAGGTGGGTGGCCAGGCGGCGGGTAAATTCTTCTATCCCTACAGCACTGCTAAACAGTCCAAGATTTTGCTGAGGTGGGCTAGAAAAATTGTCCAGGGTGGATTGAAAAGGAAAAGACATAATGAGAGGGGCAAAAAGAAAGGAGGAAGAAAAAAAATGTCACTGGGGGCGGAGCTAAAGTCACTGGGGCACGAGCTAAAGAAAAACTGTGCCGTCAGGTCCTTATATATAATTTGGCGGGAACTTACTGTTATGGTTACTACTAAGGGGAGGTGACGGCAAAAAGACACCAGGGGACAGTATGTACAATTATTTATTATATATGTATAATATATAATAATAATAAACAATACAACTAAACTAAGGAAATGGAGTGTGAACTAGAATAAGATTGTGTGTGGTGTAAGACTATGTGTAGAATTTAACTGAAGTGTTTGTTACCAAAGTGTTGAACGAGAGACGAGGAAGTCCAGGGGGCAGGCAGGTGATCATTCAAGCGGGGGTCCGTGGGGCTGAGAGGGGCGTCAAGTCCAGGGGCGAGCGAGGAGTCAGGAACGAGGAAGGCGGTCCAAAAACACAGGGGGGGAGACCCAGGGAAAAGTGAGACGCACAGCTCACTGTCCAGGCGACGGAGGGTAGGGTCACCATGAGAAAACTAAGTTCCCGCGCCGATCCTTGGGTCCACTGGTCTTTTATCTAGCTCGCCCTCATCAGTCCCAGGTGTGCAGCTCTCCGGTGAGTGATTGCAGCTGGTGGCTGCTGCAGGGCGGAGTCGCGCGCGGCGCGTCCTTGGATGTACGCACCCGTGGGCGTGTCCCGAGGTGCGCACAGACGGATGAGCGGCGTTGGCAGGAGTCTGAGCCGTAACATCGAGTCTTAAATTAGGTTGGTCAGATCTAATCTTACACTTAGATTGGTCAGATCTAGTCTTAGAGTTAGTTTGGTCAGATCTAGTCTTAGACTTACGCTGCTCAGATCTAGTCTTAGACTTAGGTTGGTCAGATCTAGTCTTAAATTAGGTTGCTCAGATCTAGTCTTAAATTAGGTTGGTCAGATTTAGTCTTAGACTTAGATTGGTCAGATCTAGTCTTAGACTTAGATTGGTCAGATCTAGTCTTAGACTTAGATCGGTCACATCTATGTCAAGTCAAGTCAAGTCAAGTCAACTTTATTTATATAGCACATTTTCAACAACTGTTTAGGTTGCACCAAAGTGCTTTACAGGTTAAAAAAGCATGGAGCAAACAAAAAACAAACAAAAAAAAAAAAAACCATTCCAGCGGCTGGTGCCAAAACCCCAAATATTTATACTCCAAAACCAGGTGTCACACCACGGTGAGGGATGTCTTGTCTTGGTTTTTTTGTGTCTTGTAAATTTCATGTTTTAATTTGAAGAATAACTCTCCTCTCGTTTCAGGTCACTTGCCCTTCCTCATGTGTCATTCAGTCTGACGTCATCCCTGATTGTTTCCACCTGTTTCCCATTACCCCCATGTGTTTTATAAGCCCCCTCCTCCCTTTGTTCCGTGCCAGAATGTCTTGTGCATCTCCAGCGTCATATCCAAGCCTTGTCTCATCTTGTTATCCAGATCCTGAATTTCCAAGTTGGTATTTTGAGTTTTCCTTTTCTCCTCTTAAGCAGAGGGAATTTTTGTTTGTATAGTTTTCAAATCGAAGTGGTGAGTTCAGTTTACTTTTACCGTCTCTTCTTTTCCTCATTTTTGAGTGACCTTTTGTTAATTATTTCTCTAGATAAGAATCAGCATAGAAGCTTTATAGCCCATTGTTTTTCCCTCCTTTTGGAGCGTCTTTTGTTGTTTAAATTTCATAGTAATATTCCGCGTTAGTGTAGTTAGAGATAGACATTTCTGTTTCCTCCTTTTGGAGTGCTTTTCGGTTTGTTCACATTTTGTGATACCTTTTCGCCTAGTTAAAGTTTATAGCCATTTTTGTATTGCACTGACTCAAGAGGTGAAAAGTGAACTTTTCAAAATAAAAGCCTGCCGGATTATTTCCCACCTCTGCATCTGAGTCCTATTTTTGACCGAGTCCTGACACCAGGAGGGTGTGCCTGGGCAAGGGTGGTTTCGCCTTATGGTCGTGAGAAAAACAACTTTTTTGATGCAAACGAGCAATCCTGTCAAAGCCAGAGACAGTCGTTGAAGTGTAATTTCCCCTTGTTAGCATTGAGGTACTGTGCGCCACACGATCGCTTTTTATTTAGTTTACCCTTTCTTTGGCCCACCCTAATAATGTTATTCATGTTCTCTACCAACAGTAAAAAAAAAACAGCATCTATCTATATGTTGACAACAAAACAAAAACTTTTCATGAAGTCAACTCAACTTAATGTGTGTTCCTACATTTGTGTTCCACGTCTTAGATGAAGAGAGCAGTTATGATTTTGCTTTACAGAGTAAACAACTAAAAACTAAGGCATTGTTTTCTCTAAACACGTACATTTGTCTAAATATGGCCAAGGAAACGCATTATTGTGGGTTTCCTGCACGTCGTCTTCATCCCTAAAAGAAAAATCTCATCTGTGGGAGAGAATTCCTCTGACATTTTTTTATTTGTGAGAGGTCAGCTTGAAGCGTCCCTCTGTCTCTGGCTCCCTGGTCGTCATGTGACATGAGTGTCTGTTATGATTTGGTTTACTGGTTTCTAATCGCCCTAATGCATTCGCCAATTGTGACTCATCATAGGAACACCAACCAATCATCATGGATGTTCTCCGCATGTGTGGATGTTCTTCTTCATCCAGCTCATTGTATTTTCTCCATATTTTACAGTCTGTTTTCTCTCTTTGTAGCTTGTAGCTTTGATGTAAGCTACATCACGACAGTGGTCGAAAAGTAGCCGAGCGACAGGACGAGCTACTCGTTAAAAAAGTAGCTAAGGTACCGCCAAGCTCCTGGAAAATGTAGTTAAGCTAGCTTAGCTACATGTACAAACCCCGTTTCCATTTGAGTTGGGAAATTGTATTAGATGTAAATATAAAAGGGAATACAATGATTTGCAAATCATTTTCAACCCATATTCAGTTGAATATGGTACAAAGACAACATATTTGATGTTCAAACTGATAAACATTTTTTCGTGTGCAAATAATCATTAACTTTAGAATTTGATGCCAGCAACACGTGACAAAGAAGTTGGGAAAGGTGGCAATAAATACTGATAAAGTTGAGGAATGCTCATCAAACACTTATTTGGAACATCCCACAGGTGAACAGGCAAATTGGGAACAGGTGGGTGCAATGATTGGGTATAAAAGTAGATTCCATGAAATGCTCAGTCATTCACAAACAAGGATGGGGCGAGGGTCACCACTTTGTCAACAAATGTGTGAGCAAATTGTTGAACAGTTTAAGAAAAACCTTTCTCAACCAGCTATTGCAAGGAATTTAGGGATTTCACCATCTACGCTCCGTAATATCATCAAAATGTTCAGAGAATCTGGAGAAATCCCTGCACGTAAGCAGCTAAGCCCGTGACCTTCGATCCCTCAGGCTGTACTGCATCAACAAGCGACATCAGTGTGTAAAGGATATCACCACATGGGCTCAGGAACACTTCAGAAACCCACTGTCAGTAACTACAGTTGGTCGCTACATCTGTAAGTGCAAGTTAAAACTCTCCTATGCAAGGCGAAAACCGTCTATCAACAACACCCAGAAACGCCGTGGGCTTCGCTGGGCCTGAGCTCATCTAAGATGGACTGATACAAAGTGGAAAAGTGTTCTGTGGTCTGACGAGTCCACATTTCAAATTGTTTTTGGAAACTGTGGACGTCGTGTCCTCCGGACCAAAGAGGAAAAGAACCATCCGGATTGTTATAGGCGCAAAGTTGAAAAGCCAGCATGTGTGATGGTATGGGGGTGTATTAGTGCCCAAGACATGGGTAACTTACACATCTGTGAAGGCGCCATTAATGCGGAAAGGTACATACAGGTTTTGGAGCAACATATGTTGCCATCCAAGCAACGTTGGCATGGACGCCCCTGCTTATTTCAGCAAGACAATGCCAAGCCACGTGTTACAACAGCGTGGCTTCAAAGTAAAAGAGTGCTGGTACTAGACTGGCTTGCCTGTAGTTTTGGTTTTGGGTGTTGTACTTTTGTAGCTGTATGTAGAGATGACACCACTGAAGTGACAGCTGGTGGCCTCAGCTCTGTGCTCTTTTAATGTGTTTTGTTTTCATGTGATGTTGTTTTTTTTTACTTTTTGTATCCGCACTGCAACCACATAATTTCCCCATTGTGGGATAAATGAAGTCCTTCCTATTCTAGCCTAAAAACAGCGGAGCGTTCTTGGAATTCCAGCAAAACTAAAAAGACCAAAATCCAATGTCCACTGTAGAGGACGCTGATTCTCCAGATGATACAAATAAGACTAATAGTGAAGGGAGAAGATCGGCCATTAGCTTTTTGTAAATGAGGCCCCCAAATCAATGTATTTAAGTATCCCTGCAATAGTGACTAACCCTAGTGAAATTGGCTCTGGGTTTGACCATGGTAAATAAATTTCCGCAAAGTAGGGATTATTCATCAAAAATCTAATATTTTCATACCTACAGCATAAAAATACCTGTTCATGACCTTCTTAATACCGTTTTTAACATTACGAAAACCCTCGAGACATGAAATAACACCCTCATCGTCACCTTTGCACTCGTTTCAGCCATCAAAGTAGACTTATTAATAGAAAAAAAGACACAACCGCTTCCCTGATGATCTGCTGTGAACCAATGTAAACAAGTACTGTACAGTACTGTGTATTACTGATGCAGTATTGATATTTTGAGTCCATTTATCTATTTTTATGCATGCAAGTGTTTAGTTTAGGCCAGGGGTCGGCAACTCAAAACGTTGAAAGAGCCTAATTGGACCAAAAATACAAAAAACACATCTGTCTGGAGCTGCAAAAAATAAAAAGTCGTATATAAGTCTTATAATGAAGGCAACACATGATGTAAGTGTCTATATTAGCTATGTTAGCCTACTATCAAAAACTTTAAAAGTGTTATGATGAAAGTGTCTATATTAGCCTACTATCAAAATGACTTTATAAGTCGTATATAAGTGTTATAATTAAGACAACACATGATGTAAGTGTCTATATTAGCCATATTAGCCTACTATCAAAATGACTGTAAAGTCTTATATAAGTCTTATAATGAAGGCAACACATGACGTAAGTGTCTATATTAGCCATATTAGCCTACTATCAAAATGACTTTAAAAGTCTTATATAAGTCTTATAATGAAGGTAACACATGACGTAAGTGTCTATATTAGCCATATTAGCCTACTATCAAAATGACTTTAAAAGTCTTATATAAGTCTTATAATGAAGACAACACATGACGTAAGTGTCTATATTAGCCTACTATCAAAATGACTTTAAAAGTCTTATATAAGTATTATAATGAAGACAACACATGATGTAAGTGTCTATATTAGTTATATTAGCCTACTATCAAAATGACTTTAAAGGTCTTATATAAGTGTTATAATGAAGGCAACACATGATGTAAGTGTCTATACTAGCTATATTAGCCTACTATCAAAATGAATTTAAAGTCTTATATAAGTGTTATAATGAAGGCAACACATGATGTAAGTGTCTATACTAGCTATATTAGCCTACTATCAAAATGAATTTAAAGTCTTATATAAGTCTTATAATGAAGGCAACACATGATGTAAGTGTCTATACTAGCTATATTAGCCTACTATCAAAATGACTTTAAAGTCTTATATAAGTGTTATAATGAAGACAACACATGATGTAAGTGTCTATACTAACTATATTAGCCTACTATCAAAATGACTTTAAAGTCTTATATAAGTGTTATTATGAAGACAACACATGATGGAAGTGTCTATATTAGCCTACTATCAAAATGACGTTATAAGTCGTATATAAGTGTTATTATGAAGACAACACATGATGGAAGTGTCTATATTAGCCTACTATCAAAATGACTTTAAACGTCTTATATAAGTCTTATAATGAAGGCAACACATGATGTAAGTATCTATACTAGTTATATTAGCCTACTATCAAAATGACTTTAAATTTTATATAAGTGTTATAATGAAGACAACACATGATGTAAGTGTCTATATTAGTTATATTAGCCTACTATCAAAATGACTTTAAAGGTCTTATATAAGTGTTATAATGAAGGCAACACATGATGTAAGTGTCTATATTAGTTATATTAGCCTACTATCAAAATGACTTTAAAGTCTTATATAAGTGTTATAATGAAGACCACACATGATGTAAGTGTCTATATTAGTTATATTAGCCTACTATCAAAGTGACTTTAAAGGTCTTATGTAAGTGTTATAATTGTCAAGTATTGGTGGTGGTGCAGGAAAACAAGATTTAATGTCCAAAATTCAGAAAAAACACAAACCAGGAACCAGGAACAGGCCAACTGGAAACATAGAACAGGAACCAGCAAACAGGAAACGAGGAACTAGGAGACAGCAAGCTGCAAACAGCTATCAGCATACAGGATACAGCAAACAGTCCACAGCATACAGCTGACAGGTAGTAATACTCCAGCACTGACTGGAGGGCGAGGCAGGTCTAATTAGTGGCCTGATTGGCAACTGCCACCAGGTGTGCCAGACTGCCACTCAAGGACAGGTGAGGGAAAACAGCGCTCAGTGAGACCAGCAGGAAACTGAACCAAAATAAGAGCGCTGACAGGAAATAAGTCGCAAACACAGAGGAAAAACTAAAACATAACCAAACTGTCAGTGACAAGCCTGACAATAATGAAGACAACACATGATGTAGGTGTCCATATTAGTTATATTAGCCTACTATCAAAATGACTTTAAAAGTCTTATATAAGTGTTATAATGAAGACAACACATGACGTAAGTGTCTAAATTAGTTATATTAGCCTACTATCAAAATTACTTTTAAAAGTCTTATATACGTCTTGCAATGAAGACAACACATGACGTAAGTGTCTATATTAGCTATATTAGCCTACTATCAAAAATACTTTCAAAGTCTTTTATAAGTGTTATAATGAAGACAACACATGTGAAGTGTCTATATATGCTATAATAGCCTACTATCACAATTACTCTAAAAGTCTTATACACACTAAGTGTTATAATGAAGACAACACATGATGCAAGTGTCTATATTAGCCTACTATCAAAATGACTTTAAAAGTCTTATATAAGTGTTATAATGAAGACAACACATGATGTAAGTGTCTATATTAGCTATATTAGCCAACTATCAAAATGACTTTAAAAGTATTTTATAAGTGTTATAAGGAAGACAACACATGATGTAAGTGTCTATATTAGCCTACTATCAAAATGAGTTTGAAAGCTGTATATAAGTGATATAATGAAGATAGATATGTAACGGCCTGGTTGCATCGTGGTGCGAGGTGTTCTCCCAAGGATGCAGACGGGCTCGGACACAGCTTGCAGGTAGGAAAAATGATTTATTCAAGAACTAAATCAGACAGGAGAAAAAACAAAAACGACTAGCATGGGAGCTAGCAAGCAAAAAGAATAGCATAGCCTGAAAGCTAGCAGGAATCAAAAAAAGGTCGATACTTGTTGCATGTAAGCAAATTAGGAAGCCAGGCAGAGTGCTGCCCGGGCGAAGACTAAATAGCCCTCTGATTAGTGCCCGGACAACAGGTGAGCGTCTCGAACACTAACCAGAGGCAGCTGAGCATAATCTGCCGTCATGGCAACAGAAACAAACAAACACGTGACACTAAACTGTAAACAAACTGATCCGAGCAGCGGATCCTAACAAGATAGATAGATAGTACTTTATTGATTCCTTCAGGAGAGTTCCCTCAGGAAAATTTAAATTCCAGCAGCAGTGTACAAAATTGTAAAAAGTAAATAATGGGGGTATAAATGGAGACAAAATAGAAAAATATTGCAATAGAATAAAAATAAAAAGCAACGATGAGAATAAAAATATAACAGTAAAATAAGAATATAACAAGAGAAACTAGGCAGTAGATGAAGACAAGACATGACGTAAGTGTCTATATTAGCTATATTAGCCTACTATCAAAATGACTATGTGTCGCAGGCTGACGCAAATCTTTGTTGACAGAAATGTTGACATGTAACATTTATTCTACACATTTTTACAACATTAGAACCCATTAGTGAATCAGAGGCTACTCAGAAGGTGAGATAACTCCTGGAAATGACTGGCTTTCAATGGCCCAAGGTATAGATGTGTGTGTCCAAGTTAAAGGAAACGTCAGGCTGTCTTCTTTTAATCCTTGTATTATGTTAAGGGTCAATTTGACCCATTTCAGTTTTTGTGTTGATCAAAGTACTGGTTATCCTTTCTTTTTCTTGCTGAAATTTGGTGACTTTTCCTCATCTAGGGTCATGAACTGGTGTGTAAAATCTGGACACTTTGATGTGTAGTGGAATGTCTTTCTAGAGTTGTATACAAAGATGATGTTGCGGGTCATTTTGACCCAGACGCTTTGATGTGGGTAAACAGCTGTTCAGATCCAAAATAAACATGTCTCTTTGATGTACTTTTTACTTTGATGTACAATTGTTTGTAGTTTTATTGCCTCTGAGACCCAGAGCCAGGTGTGTGAAGAGAGGGAACGTTCTCACACTTGTCCTTGTCACTGTTCTCATGTCATCTCTTTGACAAACTCACCAAAAGGTGACAATGAGGACAATGTTATTGCTGATCCAGATTGTCAATTTTCCTACAATGAGGCAAGGCAAGGCAAGGCAAGGCAAGGCAAGGCAACTTTATTTGTATAGCGCTTTTCATACACAAGGCAGACTCAAAGTGCTTCACAGACAACAAAGTGAAATGAAAGAAAATAAAAGCAAAATTAAAATGCAGACAATAAAAATAAAAACAGTGCAGACGTTAAAAGTTAAAAGATTAAAAGATTTAGCTGAAAGCTAAGGTGAACATAAAAGTCTTCAGTCTAGTTTTAAAAGTAGTGAGAGTTGGGGAGAGTCTGACATCTTCAGGAAGTTTATTCCAGCTATGTGTTGCATAGTGACTGAATGATGATCTCCCTTGATTTGAGTTTACTCTTGGAACCGCTAACAGATTGGTCTCAGAAGATCTTAGTGATCTAGAGGGCGTATATAGTGGGAGCATATCAGTGATATACTTGGGCCCTAGACCATGTAGTGATTTATATGTGAGCAGGAGGATTTTGAAATCTATTCTCTGATGTACAGGGAGCCAATGTAAGGATTTAAGAATTGGTGTAATGTGCTCACATTTTTTGGTCTTTGTTAGAACTCTAGCAGCAGCGTTCTGAACAAGCTGTAGCTGCCTGACAGTTTTTTTGGGAAGACCTGCAAGGAGACCATTACAATAGTCTAGCCTACTGGTAATAAAGGCATGTACAAGTTTTTCTAAGTCTTGAGCTGACATGAGCCCTCTAAGTCTTTTTACATTTTTGAGGTGATAGTAGGCCGATTTTGTTACTGATTTGATGTGACTGTCGAAATGTAAATCAGAATCTAAAATAACCCCAAGATTTCTGGCTTTATTTGAGGTTTTCAGGGACAGTGATTGAAGGTGTTGGATGACTTTAAACCTTTCTTTTTTAGCACCAAAAACAATTATCTCAGTTTTATCTTCATTTAGTTGTAGGAAATTTTGGCACATCCAGTGTTTGACTTGCTCAATGCACTGGCACAGAAGATCTATGGGGCGATAGTCATTTGGTGATAGCGCTACATAGATTTGGGTGTCATCGGCATAGCAATGATGGTCAATGTTATTATTTTGCATGATTTGTCCTAGTGGGAGCATATAGATGTTAAATAAAGTCGGCCCCAAGATTGAACCTTGGGGGACTCCACACGTTACGTTGGTTGGTTCTGATACAAAGTCACCAATGGAAACAAAATAGTTCCTATCTTGTAGATATGACTTGAACCAGCTTAAAACTGTGCCTGAGATCCCCACCCAGTTTTCCAACCTGTCCAAAAGTATTGAGTGGTCGACAGTGTCAAATGCAGCACTGAGGTCCAAAAGCATTAATACTGAAGTTTTGCCAGAGTCTGTGTTTAGACGGATGTCATTTATAACTTTAAGAAGGGCCGTCTCTGTGCTATGAAGAGGTCGAAATCCTGACTGGAAGTTGTTGTGGCAGCCAGTAGAAGCCAAGAAGTGATTTAGTTGTTGGAGGACAACTTTCTCAATTATTTTACTTATGAATGGTAGATTTGAAATTGGTCTGTAGTTGTTGATAACAGAGGCATCTAGGCTCTGCTTTTTTAGAAGAGGTTTAATGACTGCAGTTTTGAAAGCCTTCGGGAAATTGCCCGATTTAATAGAATTATTAACTATTTGCAAGATGTCTGTTGATAGGCAGTCAAAAACATTCTTAAAGAAGTTGGTAGGTAAAACATCAAGGCAGCAGGTGGATGACTTTAGAGCTGTCACCGTTTCCACTAGAGTTTTAGAGTCTATGGCATTAAAGCTTGCCATCATTGCTGTGTTACTTTTGCCTAAATGGGGTGGTGATCCAACTTTTTTACTTGAGATATTGATGGTGCGTCTGATGCCTTCAATTTTATCAGTATAAAAGAATGCAAAGTCATTGCATTTCTGCGTGGAATGGAGTTCGGCTGGTATTTGTGTTGGGGGTTTAGTCAGTCTGTCAACGATTGTGAATAGGGTTTTGGCCTTATTTGTGTTGCTGTTTATGATATTGGAGAAGAATGTTTCTCTAGCACTTTTTAAGACTAAATTGTAGGCCTGGAGGCTCTCTTTATAGATGTCATGGTGAATATGAAGTTTTGTATTCCGCCAGATTCGTTCAGCCTTCCTGCACTCTCTTCTCTGGGCTGTTACAGCAGCAGATTTTCTCCAGGGTGCCTTTTGCTTGCCAGAAATCGTTTTAACTGTAACAGGTGCAATGATATCTATGATATTCACAATTTTGGAATTAAAGTTGCTTACAAGATCATCAGCATGACATGGGTTTAGAGGTGGTAGTGAGGAGATGGCGTTTTTAAAGAGGACATTAGCATGTTCATTTATGTACCGCTTTTTGACATTCTTTGATTCTGTTTGTGTGTCCGGAATTACAGAAATATTAAAGAAAACACAGAAATGATCAGACAATGAAGGATCAATCACAAGAACATCAGAAACATTGAGACCTTTTGTGATAATCAGGTCCAGGGTGTGTCCCTTATAATGTGTAGCCTCTTTCACATGTTGAGACAGTTCAAATGTGTCTAAAATAGTAAAAAGTTCTTTTGCGCCCTTGTCATTTAAATCGTCAATATGAAAATTAAAATCACCAGTTATAACCAGGCAGTCAAAGTCAGTGGAGATGCTAGACAATAGTTCAGTAAAATCATCAAAAAAATTTGCAGAATATTTAGGTGGCCTGTAGATAATTAACAAGAGAATTTTGGGAGAACATTTCAACACAGCACACAGGTATTCAAATGATGTAAACTCACCGAGTGACATCTGTTTCCCCTGAAACATGTTTTTAAATATAGCAGCAACCCCTCCACCTCTTTTCCCCGATCTACATATATCAATGAAGTTATAGTTGGGGGGTGCTGTCTCGATCAGAATGCTTGCACTGTTATTTTGTTCTAGCCATGTTTCAGTTAAAAACATAAAGTCAAGTTTAGAAGTGCTAATAAAATCATTGACTAAAAATGATTTGCTATTCAGAGACCTGACATTGAGCAGACCCATCCTGATGGTGTTATTGACAGGCTTCGATGTTGGCTTTGATTTGGAGATAATAGGAATGAGATTGTTTAGGTTAGCAGGGTGGCTAAGTTTCCCAATGTTTACTCTCTTGGTAGTCACAACAGGGATGTAGAAGGTGCCATGATTTGATGTAGGCAACCTTGGGCCCAGCTGATAATGTGGTCTACTGCTGAACCCTTTTCTGTATCAGAAATATTCAGGACTGCTGTCAGGGCGAGGCGGGGTTTGCCGTAAGGGGGAGGGGGAGTGAGCAGCGTCAGAGCTGGGACGAACTACTGAAGGTGGACGTTGAGGGCGTGTAAGGGGTTGGCGTGAGAAAGGTGAAGTATGGCTGGGGGGTTGTGGAGCACGCCTTCGTGGAGGGGGTGGTGGAGGTGAGCGATGATCTAGGGGGGTAAAAATCTGAGTAGGGTGGGGCGTGAGTGGGGGTAGCTCCCGGAACTCCAAGGGGGAGAAGGGGGGAGAAAGGTCTACTTGAGGGAGGGAGAAAGATGGAGACGTGGATGGCTTGGGGGATGTGGGGGAGGGATCTTCACATGCATTCAGAATGGAGGGAGGGGCGGTAGAGGAGGATAGACACCTCTCCTCTTTGCTCTGGTGTATCTCATGGTCGACGTTCTCCTTTTGCAGTGGCGGTCCTCCTTCGACGTTCCTGATAGGCTGTGTTGTGTCTTCCTTCCTCGGTGGCTCCTCTTGTCTCTTGTCCTTGGCAGTGATGATAGATGCAAGATGCAGGAAGTGAAACATGTTGTTCATGAATAGCTTTACTCCCATCTTATTCAGGCAAAGTCCGTCTGCCTTAAAAAGATGCCTGCGGTCCCAGAAAAAGCTAAAATTGTCAATAAAATGCATTGAACGAGCAAGAAGTGCACTTGATAGCCACTCATTCAGCGAGTAAAGTCTACTGAATCTCTCAGCTCCTCTCCTGATTGGGGGTAGAGGACCACTGATAAAAACGTCAGCATTCACAGCGCTGACTGTTTCAAAGAGTTTATTGAAGTGCTCTTTCAGCTCTCTTGATTGTTGTTTTACAATGTCATTAAAACCAATGTGCAGGATGATATTTTTCACATTTGGGTGTGCAGCGACAATTTCCAGGATTCTTTTTTCCATGTCAGATACCATATCCTTCGGAAAGCAGAGTACTTTGGTGTTATTATTGCTTTTCATATCTTTTACAGAAAAGTCCCCCACAATCAGATTTTCAGGAGCTCTCGTTAGCTTTCTCTGTGGTGTAAAGTTAGCAGGTCTTACCCTTCTGCGTGGTGATGGTGGGTTATTCAGGCAATCAGAGGGGGATCCATTGTCCATCAACAGTGGGGCAAACCTGTTCTTTAGTTGGACACTTGCTTGCTGGGGAGGTTTATTGGTAGTTCTCCTCTTCTCAGCTGTCCGCTGCTGTGTCCTACGTGGCAGTGGAGTTGATGACGCAGTATGCCTGGCTGAAGATGGTAGCGCAGGCCAGCCGGTCAGATCAGAGATATCGGGGCGCTGGGTCCTGCCAGATATCCATTCTCCCTTGTCGCAGGGAGGTGGTCTTCTCTTTGGCTTTGCACCAAGTGTGTTCCAGGGAGGATTTTCACTGGTAGATTTATTACCCTCTACAGGGACCTCCCGTTTCTTCGTAGCTTCATTGTTGCTAGTTAGCTGGGTTGTAGCATGGTGCTGTCCAGTGTTTTCAGTCGACAGGAGTGCTAGAGTGGTGTTGTAGCCACATTGTCCATTCACTTCTAAATTCACTTCCAACCGATTCATTTTTATTTCCAACAGTAATGAGGAGGATTCAGAGGACGAGTCTGCCGTTGTTCCTCCAACAGATGAAAATCAAGGAATGCAGCAATCATCATCCACAGAGGGGACATGGGCATCTAAGGACGGTAATATAAAATGGTCAACATCACCGCACCCAAGCCGAGGCAGACTATCATCTTCCAATGTGATCAAAATGACTCCCGGTCCTACAAGATTTGCTGTCACACGAGTTGATGAGATTCAATCAGCATTTCAGCTCTTCATATCACCACCAATAGAGAGGATTATACTGGAAATGACCAACTTGGAGGGGAGACGCATGTTTCAAGAGAAATGGAAGCCACTGGATCAGACTGACTTGCATGCTTACATTGGAGTTCTGTTATTAGCTGGAGTGTACAGGTCAAAGGGAGAAGCCACTGCAAGTCTATGGAATGAAGAGAATGGAAGGCCAATCTTTCGTGCAACAATGTCTCTGGAGACATTCCACATGATATCTCGTGTGATCCACTTTGACAACCGCGACACCAGAGCTGGTCGACGTGAAAGAGACAAACAAGCTGCGATCAGAGATGTGTGGGATAAATGGGTTCAAAATTTACCTTTGTTGTACAATCCTGGTCCCCATGTTACTGTAGATGAGCGCCTTGTTCCATTCAGGGGGCGCTGTCTTTTTCGACAGTGCATGCCCAACAAGCCCGCCAAGTATGGCATCAAAATATGGGCAGCCTGTGATGCAAAATCCAGCTATGCATAGAATATGCAAGTATACACTGGAAAGCTACCTGGAGGAACATCTGAGAAGAATCAGGGGATGCGTGTGGTGCTGGAAATGAGTGAAGGGCTGCAAGGTCATAACATCACATGTGACAATTTCTTTACATCCTACCGCCTTGGAGATGAACTTCAGAAGAGAAAGCTGACCATGTTGGGAACAGTCAGAAAAAATAAGCCAGAACTTCCCACCGAAATTCTGAAGATGCAGGGCAGACCTCTGCATTCCTCAATGTTTGCTTTCACTGAGAAAGCAACAGTTGTTTCATACTGCCCAAAGAGAAACAAGAATGTTCTTGTAATGAGTACAATGCACACAGATGCATCTCTGAGCACAAGAGAAGACATGAAGCCACAAATGATCCTGGATTATAACTCCACCAAAGGAGGAGTTGACAACCTGGACAAAGTCACAGCAACATACAGCTGCCAGCGCAAGACAGCCCGTTGGCCTTTGGTGATTCTCTACAACATTGTGGACGTGTCTGCTTACCTCGAGAGGACAGTAAAACAAGTACCTCTTGTGTGAAATGCAAGAATTACATCTGCAGAAAGCACACAGTAACATTCTGTCCATCATGTGGAGAGCATTGAAAATGTTGAAGAAAATTTGGAGAACATTGAAAATGTTGAAGTTCGCTGGGATGAAGTTAAAGTTGAAGTTAAAGTATTTCTTAAATATAGTGTTGGAATTAAAAATGTATTGTATGTCACTTTTCTAAATGTTTATATAACCTAAAATAAATTGTTATTGGTTTAACCTGTTTTCTTGACTGTTTTGAGTGCATTTACACAATACGGGTCAAAATGACCCGCAACATAATCAATGTCATTTTTTTCCAACATAATACAAGGGTTAATAGATTTATTACAATCTTTGGCAAGTTAGGTAACGTTTGCTGTGGTCTGGAACAACATGGCACACAAACAACTATCTGAAATGCAGCCAATATTACATACAGATAATGTGTCATGAGACATGCAAATATAAATTATATACAAAGAGGATAAAAGTAAAGGAGCTCAAATATAGCTACAAACGAGGCATAATGATGCAATTTTTACATACACCTAGCCTAGATAGCATGTTAGCATTGATTAGCTTGCACTGACCAAATATGCCTGATTAGCACTCCACATAAGTCAATAACATCAACAAAGCTCACCTTTGTACATTCGCGCACAGCATAAAACGTTTGGTGGACAATATGAGACAAAGAAAGAGCGGAAGTTTTACATGTAAACAAACTGTTGCGCCACAGTCCACACTATGGTGAGTTCAAGAACCGCCGAAATGAGTAGGACAAAACGATGTTCGCCAAATACTCTCATCAGTGAAGCATACACACAAACATATTAAACAGTGGTAGTTCTAACAGGTTTGTGTCACGTTTGTCCTCAAACAAAAAACATACTAAAACAAAAAATCATTTCCCCCCCTTTTTTTTCCATTTTCAATCCTTTTTTAGGGCGACAATATGTAGAGAATGCAATAAAAACAAAGTTCAACGCTCGATGTGGAGAAGGAAGACTGTTCACAAATTGTAGCTGTCCAATAAAAAGCATGTGGTTTGTACTTTTAACACTACTTTAAAAAAAAAACCTGTCCAGTGAAAAAAAATAAAAAAATCATCCATTCATTTTCTACAGCTTGTCTCTGGAGCCTATCTCCAAATTTGGTAAAACATGCCAAAAATATGTTATATCTGTTATGACAAACAAAAATAATAATTTTGGTTATCATTTTACATAAAGAAAAACTTATAAAATGTGCTGATGCAGACATTTCTGAGCTAAATATAACATACAATATGCTAATAGTGAGGAGAATGTTCCTAGTTTTTCTCCAATTGAAGAGGGACTCACCATAAGTGCAGTATGTGACATGAAGATGCAACTTTTTCCTCTTCTCACTAGCGTGGCTTCTCCTTCTGCGTGCACCCGTGTACTGACTATAAAGTGTTGCTAGGGAATGGGTGCAGGACGGCAAAGTTGGGAGGAGGGCTGTCCCAACGTACAATTGAGTTGGCCCGTGCTTCAAAGGGCGGGAGCTAAATGCCTTGAGGGGTAAAACATGTCAAAATGTAGAAAAAAATTAATAAAATACAATAAAACAATAAATCAGAATCAAAAACACTTTATTATTCCCCGAGGGGAAATTTAAGATTTTCATCAGAATCCCATTCAAGATCAGACAAACATTACAGGGAGACAGAACAGGATCAAACATTACAGGGAGACAGAACTGCCAACTTACAAAAAAGGTGAAAAAACAGGTAAAAGCTGGGGGGGGGGGGGGGGGGGGGTGAGTAGAAAAAAAAAATCAAGTCTAAGCCTGGGTCCTGGAGAGGGGGTCCAGACTGAGGCCAAGGAAGAAAAAAACATCATAGCCAGAGCACACATAAGCATGTGTGTAAGAGGGAAACATCAAACATCAAAGAACACAAAGGACATTAAAGACATTAAAAGAGTAGAGCTGACGCAACCAGACATTTCTACATTCAGCTACAAAAGTAAAACAAAGACAACAACAACAAAAACATATACACTGTGGTGGCCTCTGCGGTGTTCCATGACTGGACTCTAGAAAGAGACTGTGGAGGGGGGCGTGGCCTGCGGGCCTGCCACGGAACGGGGTGTGCAAGGACCGGCCTCGAAGACAGCGACAGCTAAGTAGATGGCCCAGGTGGACCTCGTCATCTAATAAACCTGTCGCCTTTATTAGCAGCAGCCGGAGCGAGACACAGGGTGTTGGAGTTGGAGGTGCTGATGAGCGGACGCAGGAGGAAAATACATTTTGCTGGAAAGCAGAAGCCTATCGCTATTTATGCAAATAAAACAGTGTTATACCCTGAATTCCGGGTTCTCTTGGCAGTGTGTGGTGGTCCGAAGAACCCACTAGAGGGCAACCTCTACAGAGACCCTCCAGGTTCTGTAACAGCTTCTTCCCTCAGGCCATAAGACTCTTGAACGCATTAAAATAATCCCCTCAATTCCCCCCAAAAACGGATTGACTCGCTGGAATATAAAGACAATATAACATACATCCAAAAACGTGGGTGCATATGCAAAAGTGCAATAAATGTATCTGTAAAGTAATCTATTTATTTATACCTGCACCTTATTGCTCTTTTATCCTGCACTACAACGAGCTAATGCAACGAAATTGCGTTCTTATCTGTACTGTAAGACTCAAATTTGAGTCTAAGTTTAAGCCATCGTCTGCTGCGGTGGGGGGAGCATGGCCAAAAACAGGAGCAGACCCAACAAAGCAACCAAGAGAGCCGACTCCACCATCGGCCGTCCACAAACTCTCAGCCAGTGTCCAGCCCGCATGAATGAGCGAATGCGTCTAAGACAGGCCTGGGCAATTATTTTAGATTAAAAAAAAAGTGTGTCTGGGGGCCGGTATATCTATTTTTAGGAACACCGATACAAAACCTCACAATAATGATTGAAAGCTAAGAACGTTATGAAAGACTGCCTTAAAAAACGGAATGGAATTAGAATTTTTTTTTACTGAATGAGACACCCAGAATGTACATGAAAATAAAGAATGTGGGATTTACAATATTAACTATGAATGATAAAACACTGAATATTGACAACATATTTTGCAATCAACCAAAACGCAACCAAAATGCAACAAACATAGTGGAAAAAACCCCCACCTACAGTCTGAGATATCTCATAGTGATTATACTAAGTAATTAGATGACCATAGTAACTAATTAGATGACCATAGTAACTAGTATATGATGCAGATTCCAAGTATTGAAAGACTTAGCATAGTTGAAGACTTCCGGTCATTAGAAAACATGACTGCACATCATAATGGCCATACTTGCCAACCCTCCTGTTTTTAGCGGGAGACTCCCGGTATTCAGTGCCTCTCCCGATAACCTCCCGGCAGAGATTTTCTCCTGACAAACTCCCGGTATTCAGCCGGAGCTGGAGGCCACGCCCCCTCCAGCTCAATGCGGACCTGAGTGGGGACAGCCTGTTCTCACGTCCGCTTTCCCACAATATAAACAGCTTGCCTGCCCAATGACGTCATAACATCTACGGCTTTTAGAGAGTAGAGTGCACAACTGCGCACACAACAAGGAGACGAAGCAGAAGAACGAGGAAGTTACAGACATGGCGACGCCGTCGACGAGCAAGATGAAGAAATACGCTTGCAAGTTCCAAAATGAATGGAAAAAAGAATTTCAGTTCATCCAGGACAGTTCGAAGGGGAAGGGGTATGTATGTTGCCTGTACATTTTGTAGAACAGACTTCTCCATTGAACACGGTGGCCGAGTCATGAACGGAGGAGAAGTTAAACAGGACAATACTGCCATCTACTGGATATCCCCCGGAACACTGAAATTCAAGTATTTATTTTATTTATATGTATAATAAAATTAATATATATACATATATATATATATATATAGCTAGAATTCACTGAAAGTCAGGTATTTCATACATACATACATACATACATACACATATATATATATATATATATATATATATATATATATATATATATATATGAATGAAATACTTGAGTTGGTGAATTCTAGCTGTAAATATACTCCCCTACTAACCACACCCTTAACCACGCCCCCGCCCCACCCGACCGCACCCCCCACCCCCCACCCCCCACCTCCCGGTATCGGAGGTCTCAAGGTTGGCAAGTATGTAATAGCAGCTACACTTTACATCTTAAACATCTAAAACTATTATTTGGGAATGTCCTGCGGGCCAGATTGAAAAGCTCAACGGGCCTGCATGTGGCCCCCGGGCCTTAATTTGCCCAAGTCTGGTCTAAGGAGACCGAGGTGTCCGATACGCGCTCATTCAGCCAAGACACTGTGAAGCCGGTCCGTCCCGGCGCTCGGCGCCACCTCCGCAGCCCTGTCTCTTCATCCGCATCTCCTCCAGTCTCTCCAAACGGACTCTGGTGTGGCAGAGACCCAGCAGCTGGTCTCCATGGCCAAAAGGCTCCCGGGAGGCAGATCCAGAAGTTCACAAAAAAGATCCGCAGAAGTCACGAAAGTGCCACCCCTTGTCGCACAGTCCCAAAAGGCACAAAAACCCCCACATGAAAACAAGATGGAAACACATCAGGAACACAAAAGGATGACACAAGAGCACAGAGCTCCTGCCAACAGCAGCCACTACAGCGGTGCCGACTTGGAAAAAAGTGTACTGAATATAAAGTGTTTCCAGGGAATGGGTGCAGGACGGCGTACAATTGAGTTGGCCTGTGCTTCAAAGGGCGAGAGCTAAACATCTTGATGGGTAAAACATGTCGAAATGTAGAAAATAAAATACAAACGCCGTTGGGAAATTGTGTTCGATGTACATATAAACGGAATACAATGATTTGCAAATCCTTTTCAACCCATATTCAATTGAATGCACTACAAAGACAACATATTTGATGTTCAAACTCATAAACTTTATTTTTTTTTTGCAAATAATAATCAACTTAGAATTTCATGGCTGCAACACGTGCCAAAGTAGTTGGGAAAGGGCATGTTCACCACTGTGTTACATGGCCTTTCCTTTTAACAACACTCAGTAAATGTTTGGGAACTGAGGAGACACATTTTTGAAGTTTCTCAGGTGGAATTCTTTCCCATTCTTGCTTGATGTACAGCTTAAGTTGTTCAACAGTCCGGGGGTCTCTGTTGTGGTATTTTAGGCTTCATAATGCGCCAGGCATTTTCAATGGGAGACAGGTCTGGACTACAGGCAGGCCAGTCTAGTACCCGCACTCTTTTACTATGAAGCCACGCTGATGTAACACGTGGCTTGGCATTGTCTTGCTGAAATAAGCAGGGGCGTCCATGGTAACGTTGCTTGGATGGCAAAATATGTTGCTCCAAAACCTGTATGTACCTTTCAGCATTAATGGTGCCTTCACAGATGTGTAAGTTACCCATGTCTTGGGCACTAATACACCCCCATACCATCACAGATGCTGGCTTTTCAACTTTGCGCCTAGAACAATCCGGATGGTTCTTTTCCTCTTTGGTCCGGAGGACACGACGTCCACAGTTTCCAAAAACAATTTGAAATGTGGACTCGTCAGACCACAGAACACTTTTCCACTTTGCATCAGTCCATCTTAGATGAGCTCAGGCCCAGCGAAGCCGACGGTGTTTCTGGGTGTTGTTGATAAACGGTTTTCGCCTTGCATAGGAGAGTTTTAACTTGCACTTACAGATGTAGCGACCAACTGTAGTTACTGACAGTGGGTTTCTGAAGTGTTCCTGAGCCCATGTGGTGATATCCTTTACACACTGATGTCGCTTGTTGATGCAGTACAGCCTGAGGGATCGAAGGTCACGGGCTTAGCTGCTTACGTGCAGTGATTTCTCCAGATTCTCTGAACCCTTTGATGATATTACGGACCGTAGATGGGGAAATTCCTAAATTCCTTGCAATAGCTTGTTGAGAAAGGTTTTTCTTAAACTGTTCAACAATTTGCTCACACATTTGTTGACAAAGTGGTGACCCTCGCCCCATCCTTGTTTGTGAATGACTGAGCATTTCATGGAATCTACTTTTATACCCAATCATGGCACCCACCTGTTCCCAATTTGCCTGTTCACCTGTGGGATGTTCCAAATAAGTGTTTGATGAGCATTCCTCAACTTTATCAGTATTTATTGCCACCTTTCCCAACTTCTTTGTCACGTGTTGCTGGCATCAAATTCTAAAGTTAATAATTATTTGCACAAAAAAAAATGTTTATCAGTTTAAACATCAAATATGTTGTCTTTGTAGCATAACTGAATATGGGCTGAAAATGATTTGCAAATCATTGTATTCCGTTTATATTTACATCTAACACAATTTCCCAACTCATATGGAAACGGGGTTTGGAAAATAAAATGACAAAAAATAATTTATAAAAAACATTCTTTATTTTTTTCTTTCTCATCTGTCTCCTGGGAGCTTTTTGACCATGGAGACCGGCTGCTAGGTCTCTGCCACACCAGAGTCCATTTGGAGAGAGACTGGAGGGGATGCGGATGAAGAGACAAGGACACCACGGTCTCCTTGGACGCATCCTCGCTCATCCATGTGGACTGGACACTGGCCGAGAGTTGGTGGGTGGCCGCGGGTGGAGTTGGCTCTCTTGGTTGCTTTTTTGGGTCTGCTCCTGTCTCTGGCCATGCTCCCTCCACCCCAGCAGACAATGGCATGGAACACCGCAGAGGCCACCACAGTGTAGATGTTTTTTTTTGTTGTTGTTGTTTTTTTTACTTTTGTAGCTGTATGTAGAAATGTCTGGTTGCATCAGCTCTGCTCTTTTAATGTCTCTAATGTCCTTTATGTTCTTTGATGTTTGATGTTTCCCGCTTACACACATACTTATGTGTGCTATGGCTATGAGTTTTTTCCCCCTTGGCCTCAGTCTGGACCCCCTCTCCAGGGGCTTAGGCTTACATCCATCCATCCATTTTCTACCGCTTGTCCCTTTTTTGGGGGTCGCGGGGGGTGCTGGAGCCTATCTCAGTTGCATTCGGGCGGAAGGCGGGGTACACCCTGGACAAAATGGTTCTGGCGGTGGGAGGAAGCCGGAGTATTATTATCGGCGGTCACTCGAACGAGTATGACGATCCTCCTGGTAGGGGTATATCCCTTTATGGAGGATGCCTGTGCGAGACTTTATTTAACGTGGGGAGACTGGTGCACACACAGTCACCACATGATCCTTGACAGAATCGGGTCAGGGTCCAGTGGCATGGCGTCCAAGACAACTGGGGACCCTTTTCTGCTGCAGCCTTTTTCCGCCATCGCAGCCGTTGTGGTAGTTCTTAAATCTACCGTCTTCCGCCTGCTCCGCCGTTGAGGTCTTCACCGTATCCCTGGCTAGGGGGAAGTCAGGTACTAGGCCTTTGCCAAGGGCCACCTGGGGTAAAAGTAGTAAAGGGGTTAACCTCCTAGTGCCCCAAGACCCCATAGAGGAGTCTCCACTGCTGGATGCGCTTTACCGTCATGCCAAGGACTCAAGAAGCCGGAGTACCCGGAGGGAACCCACGCAGTCACGGGGAGAACATGCAAATTCCACACAGAAAGATCCCAGGACTACTCAGGAACTTCGTATTGTGAGACACATGCACTAACCCCTGTGCCATCGGGGATCCCGAGACGTTCCCAGGCCAGCCGGGAGACATAGTCTTCCCAACGTGTCCTGGGTCTTCCCCGTGGCCTTCTACCGGTCGGACGTGCCCTAAACACCTCCCTAGGGAACCGTTCGGGTGGCATCCTGACCAGATGCCCGAACCACCTCATCTGGCTCCTCTCCATGTGGAGGAGCAGCGGCTTTACTTTGAGCTCCTCCCGGATGACAGAGCTTCTCACCCTATCTCTAAGGGAGAGACCCGCCACCTGGCGGAGGAAACTCATTTCGGCCGCTTGTGCCTGTGATCTTGTCCTTTCGGTCATAACCCAAAGCTCATGACCATAGGTGAGGATGGGAATGTAGATCGACCGGTAAATTGAGAGCTTTGCCTTCCGGCTCAGCTCCTTCTTCACCACAACGGATCGATACAGCGTCCGTATTACTGAAAACGCCCCACCGATCCGCCTGTCGATCTCACCATCCACTCTTCCCTCACTCGTGAACAAGACTCAGTACTTGAACTCGTCCACTTGGGGCAGGGTCTCCTCCCCAACCCGGAGATGGCACTCCACCCTTTTCCGGGCGAGAACCATGGACTCGGACTCGGAGGTGCTGATTCTCATCCCTATATATGAATTGTGATCTACACCAGTGTTTTTCAATCTTTTTTGAGGCAAGGCACATTTTTTTCATTTAAAAATACGGAGGCTCACCACCAGCAGAAAACGTTAAAAAATGATACTCCACCGGGTCGTCGTGCCTTACTTTGAGTTTGTTGGTGTTTGACTGTGCTTTAGTTCTTGTCTTACGCTGTTATTTTGGTGGCCCTTCCTGTTTTGTTGGTGTTTTCCTGCAGCAGTTTCATGTCTTCCTTTGAGCGCTATTCCCCGCAACTGCTTTCTGTTAGCAAGCAAGGCTATTTAAGTTGTCTTTATCCTTCTTTGTGGGGACATTGTTGATTGTACAGATGTACTTTGTGGACGCCGTAAGTTTTTGCTGTCGTCCAGCATTCTGTTTCTGTTTACTTTGTAGCCAGTTCAGGTTTACTTTTGTTTTGCATAGCCATTGCCTTTTGCTTTCCCTTTCCCTTTTGTTCATTTTTGGTTTAAGCATTACATACCTTTTTTACCTGCACCCTATCACCCGCTGTGGTCTGCATATTGGGATCACAACAAACCATCCTCGTCTCACCCGACACATTCCGACTTTTACAAAGCAATGAACTACCTGCTGCCACCTACTGACATGGAGTATTATGTGGCTACCCTGCCGAGTTTTACACAGCACAGACACTAAGCATCGGCACATTATTTGCAGACTATAATTATTGATTTGGTAAAAAAATGTTTTTAAGTTGCATGATTTCCCACGGCCATACTTGCCAACCCTCCCGAATTTTCCGGGAGACTCCCGAATTTCATTGCCTCTCCCGAAAATCTCCTGCGACAACCAATCTCCCGAAAATCTCCCGATTTCCAGTCGGACAACTATATTGGGGGAGTGCCTTAAAGGCACTGCCTTTAGCGTCCTCTCTCACCTGAAAAGGAGACTATTATATATGTCTCCGTTATCCATAGGTTTATCTATAACCCATAAAGTAGGCAGGCACGGACTTATTTCTCAGCGTGTGTTTATTCCAGCCGGCACGTTGATACACTGACACACAACATCCAGATTCCCATCATGCATTGCTTCAAAACTACGGCAAGTTGTAACACCCCAAATTTCCAGCCGGACAAAAAATATTGGGGGCGTGCCTTAAAGGCACTGCCTTTAGCATCCTCTCACCTGAAAAGGAGACTATTATATATGTCTTCGTTATCCATAGGTTTATCTATAACCCATAACACCCATAACGTCTTGGGCTTCTCTGACCGTTCATGAGTGACTATATTGATATAGTCACTCATAAACGGTCAGAGAAGCCCAAGACGGCGGCAAGGCAGTATTATGGGCCACCTTGCAAGCAACATTCCGTTCTCATTTGCGGATGTTTTCAACAAATCCGTGAAGGATATGTTCCCGGATTCAGAGATCGCTCGGCAGTACTCAAATGGCAGAACAAAAGATACTCAAATAGTCAAAGGTAAGTGTTATTTCTTTTTTAAGTAAGCAGCGAGTACAGTACAGTTAGTAGAACAACTGTGTTTTCATTATTGTTTACTGTACTATATATATACTCCTCCCCCTTAACCCCGCCCCCCGGGCCCGCCCACCCCCCAATCTCCCGAATTCGGAGGTCTCAAGGTTGGCAAGTATGCCCACGGCACACCAGACAATAACTCACGGCACACTAGTAGTTTAAAAAATGCATTTATACCTGTAGTAATTTTAAAGTTTTCAATTCCAATTCCAAGTGGGAATCTTGAAACTGTTACACTGCAGCTTTCAGGCCAAACGCTGCAATACTTCTCCAATCCGGAGGGGGCGCTACTGACCACTATGGCCATTTGTCACGTGACGAAGTCGTCGCTTGTTGTTCAGCGACTTCCGCACGGTGAGACCGACATTTATTTTGATTGCTCTTATTCACTTCTTCGGATAATAATATACCCTTTCTTTCCCAGAGGAATAAAATAAGAAATAGTGGTGAGTTTTACGGTGTTATGAATGCAGCGAGGCAGGTTTGTTGCGTCCTAGCTGCGGTTAGTCTGTAAGCTAACTATAGCACTAGCTAGCTAGCGCCTTGTTTACATATTTACTTTATTAATGTCAGGCTTTTATGTTTAATTCACTTAACAAATTCAATCTGTGCCGCCGGAAATTCCCAAATATTTTTTTTATATCTTTAAGATGGGAAGTGTAGCTGCCATTATGGTGTTTTCTAATGACCGTAAGTCTTGAACTTAGGGCTGGGCGATATGGCCTTTTATTAATATCTCGGTATTTTCAGGCCATGTCACGATACACGATATATATCTCCATATTCTGCCTTAGTTTTGAATGAACACTTGATGCATATAATCACAGCAGTATAATGATTCTATGTGTCTACTATAAAACATTCTTGTTCATACTGCATTAATATATGCTCATTTTAAACTTTCATGCAGAGAGGGAAATCACAACTAAGTCAATTGACCAAAAGTGTATTTACTAAGCAGTTATTAAGCAGTGGCGGAAACATTCATGTAATTACAAAACAGAAAGTGCAAGATTGTCAGAGACATTTTAAAACAAGCTATTAGTGCACTTTTGTGCAGGTCACTAAGATGACATATCAAAACACTAAATTAAAGTGCACTTTTTGTACAGAACGCCACTACAATAGTTTAAAACACATAAGTGCACTTTTGTGCATGATGTCACACAAGATATTTAAATAAGTGTCAAATAAAAATGAGCTGCATAATAGGAAATCAAATAAATAGTGTATGTCCTTGGCTATGTGGTAGGTTCCTGCGGACGTTATCTCCTTCTGTTGTTGACTATTTTTTTCATACGGTGTAGATGTGGAAATGGTTGCTTGGGCATTTTTGAACGGATATGTTGTAATGTGGAGTTTCAAGCACTCTTCATTCTCTAGGGCAGTGGTTCTTAACCTTGTTGGAGGTACCGAACCCCACCGGTTTCATATGCACATTCACCGAACCCTTCTTTAGTGAAAAATACAATTTATTTTTCTTAATTTTATCTTAATTTATAAATATTAACCATGAAATGATGTTATTATATTAAAGAAATACTAATAAATATATATTTTACAAACAGAAAGTTACAGGAATGTACACATGATCCCATGTTTACATCTCATTGTGCAACATGTGAATGTTTTAGTGGGAACGAAATGCGATATCTGAAAGGGGTACAAATTATTTCCAAAGCAGGAAGCCCACCCAGACATACAATAATAGTGCACAGCTCATGAAAAACAGTATTTTTTTGTTATTGTCATTGTAAGTGGGCCAAAACACTTAAATTAGAAAAAAATCTCATGGAAATGACTGCTGTCATTTGATTATAATAATAAAACATTTAACTTGTTATTTAGTCAGGTTTGGGACAGGTGTGCTGCTGGTGTGGCCACAGTGCATGTGAACGTCTGACGTCGCTCACATGTGCTCCACTGAATCCTCACAGAGTTTTTACGTTTGCTCATGCATATGGAAAAATTACCTCGTGGCGGAGGCTCCGCTGAACCCCTGAGGCCGACTCACCGAACCCCTTGGGTTTGATCGAACCCAGGTTAAGAACCACTGCTCTAGCAGGTGACTTTTCAAATGATGCTACAAATTAGCAGTGGTGCTACTTTTTGTAGCAACGCTTTTGCCGCATACTTGACATATTACGGTTGTCTGTTCAACATCTTCCCGCTTGAAGCCAAACCACCGCCAGACGATGGACCCCCTGCTGTTTTTCTTGGGAATTAATTCTTCCTCCATTTGTTACCAGATTCGCACCTTCTCTCTCTCGTATTACCACTCGCACCACACCGCTTCCACCACAGCCAACGTTACCCATGCCGCTACCTCCCTGCTCCGTGAGGGCGTGTGACGTTGCACGCGTGACAGGATGTCCCCTCGGGGATTAATAAAGTGATTCTGATTCTGTATGTAAGAAGGTACACTTATTTTATGTCTCTGTGAGAAGGAGAGACAAGAAAGAGTGAGAAAAGCCTGTAGTGTAATGCCCGCAGCTAAAAGCCAGTGCGTGAGAACGTATACTCCAATTTCACGATATAGTAATTTTCTATATTGCACAAAGACAAACCCGCGATAAATCGAGTGTATTCCATATATCGCCCAGCCTTACTTGAACTATACAAAGTATTTCAATGGTTGGAATCTGCGCTTTTGCATGATATGTTAGTTACTATGGTAATCTAATTAGTTACTACGGTAATGTAATTAGTTACTATGGTAATGTAAATCACAGCAGCTCAGATGAGGCACCAAGCAGTGTGGGTGGGGAGCGTTTCCACAGAGTGTTTCCAGAGCCTGAAATGCGGGTGTCAGGGACAGACGCGGAAGGAGATTTGTACAACAAAGTTCTAAAGCTTAGTGATGTATCAGATACATCAGATTGTATTTTTATTTTTTTACCCTGCACGTTTATATTTCGCTGTGTTTGTTGCATTTTTGTTGCGTTTCACTTGATTATAAAAGATGTCTATCGAGAGGGTGTGTGACGTTCATATGTTAATATTCAGTGTTTTATTGCTCATAGTTAAGGTAAATCACACACTTTTTATTTACATGTACATTCTGGATGGCTCATTCAGTAAAAAAACTAAAAAATTCCAGTCATAAGTATAATTTTCCTGTGAAAATTCTAAATGACCGTAAGTCTTGAAATATAGAAAGTATTTCAATGGTCGAAATCTGCACTTTTGAGTGTTTTAGGAGTTATTACAGTAATCTACGTCACAGCAGCTCAGACCAGGAACAAAGCAGAGTGGGCAGGGTTTGTTTTCTGAGCAGCCAGACCCAAACGCATGTGTCAGGAACAGACGCGGAAGCAGATTTTTACAACCAATTTCTGCATAAAAGTGATCATATATCATATTGTAGGTGTTTATGCATTCATATTTTGCTGTTTGTTACATTTTTGTTGTGTTTTGCTTTATTGTAAAAGATACACAACCATGGAGGAGCTGGTTTGAGAAGTAAAAGATGTTCTTCAATCAATCAATCAATCAATCAATGTTTACTTATATAGCCCTAAATCACGAGTGTCTCAAAGGGCTGCACAAGCCACAACGACATCCTCGGCTCAGATCCCACATCAGGGCAAGAAAAAAACTCAACCCAATGGGATGACAATGACAAACCTTGTAGGGGACCAAGTCTTATGGTGTTAATATTCAGTGTTTTACACATTTAATTTAATTTATGTTTTGTTGTTCATAGTTGATATTGTAAATCCCCATTATGGGTGTCCCAATCAGTAAAAAACTGTAAAATTCCATTCCATTTTTTTGAGGTGGTCTGTTTTTAGAATTCTATCAGACATTGTGACTTTCGGTATTAGTGTTCCTGGAAAAAAAGGGACCCAAACACACATACTGTACAGCAGGTTTTTACAGCTAAATGTGTATACATCATTTATACACACATACACATTGGCCCCCCCACTAGACACATTTTTTCTCTCAATGTGGCCCCCGAGTCAAAATATTTGCCCAGCTCTGTACTATAGTATTTTATGCCTGCTTGGGGGGTCCTGCTTTGGTAAGATTGATCACATTTAGTTCCCGTTAAAAGATTCACATGTTGCATGAGATGAAGTGTACCTTCCTGTAACTTTCTGTCTGAAAAATAAATGTTTTTATTAACAGTTCTGTAATCTAGTAACATACTTTCATAATTATTATCCAAAAATTAACATTTTTTATAAGTGACAGTAGAATAAGCACACCTCTGATTGAGGAGCCATAGTGTAACGACCTGGAATTTACACTCTGTGTGTAGTGTTGGAGTTGTCCAACTTTTTATGTGGCCATAAACACATCAGTGGCTAATTGCTATGAGCACATGCTTTTGGCTTGGTTTGTCCAGTAGACAATGACCAGTTTTGCTAGATAGAAGTAATTTACAAATTTTTTTGGTGTGGTTATGGCCGACAAACAAATTCTCTAAATAGAGGGATCGATGGAATTCCTGTCTTCGACAGACGTTACAATAATTTAACAGTGCTGACACAAACATTGTTTTATCTGTTGTGGCCGCCGTTCGTTACCTGTCACTCACAGTTACATTGCAAAATCTAACAAAAGTTATTTTGTTTACTGTGCGGAGAGTCAGCCAGCGGCGAATACACACACACAGAGTACCTACAACCTGTGAGAAGAAGTACACTTTTCTGATGAATCTTAATCCATCATTGTGACTATTTTGTGTAGTAATAATGGATCAGAAGATACCCTATGATGACTACCAGCTTCCAGTGGTGTTCCTGCCGTCTTATGAGAACCCACCTGCATGGATCCCCCCTCAAGAGGCAAGACATCATAATCACATTGTTTCTTCCATCGTTTTCCAGTTGAAACATACAGTACAGGCCAAAAGTTTGGACACACCATCTCCTCATTCAATGCGTTTTCTTTATTTTCATGACTTTTTATTTATGACTATACAAAACTATGAATTAACACATGTGTAGTTGTGTACTTAACAAAAAAGGGGAAATAACTGAAAACATGTTTTCTATTCTAGTTTCTTCAAAATAGCCACTCTTTGCTTTGCTCTGATTACTGTTTCGCACACTCTTGGCATTCTCTTCATGAGCTTTAAAGGCCTACTGAAATGAATTTTTTTTATTTAAACGGGAATAGCAGATCCATTCTATGTGTCATACTTGATCATTTCGCGATATTGCCATATTTTTGCTGAAAGGATTTAGTAGAGAAAATCGATGATAAAGTTCGCAACTTTTGCTCGCTGATAAAAAAAAGCCTTGCCTGTACCGGAAGTAGTGCGACGTCACAGGAGCTAGGATTCCTCACAATTCCCCATTGTTTACAATGGAGCGAGAGAGATTCGGACCGAGAAAGTGATGATTACCCCATTAATTTGAGCGAGGATGAAAGATTCGTAGATGAGGAACGTTACAGTGAAGGACTTGAGAGGCAGTGATGGACGTATCTTTTTTCGCTCTGACCGTAACTTAGGTACAAGCTGGCTCATTGGATTCCACACTCTCTCCTTTTTCTATTGTAGATCACAGATTTGTATTTTAAACCACCTCAGATACTATATCCTCTTGAAAATGAGAGTCGAGAACGCAAAATGGACATTCACAGTGACTGAACATGTAAATACACGATTAATAATATTCAGCTTTGCGAAGCTAAAAAAATAGAAGCTAACCTAGCAACGTAGCCAACGTGATAGCATAGCAGTCTCAAATGCAGATAGAAACTAAATAAATAAAAAACCTGACTGGATGGATAGACAGAAGATCAAAAATACTATTAAACCATGAACATGTAAATACACGATTAATAATATTCAGCTTTGCGAAGCTAAAAAAAATAGAAGCTAACCTAGCAACGTAGCCAACATGATAGCATCAGTCTCAAATGCAGATAGAAACTAAATAAAAAAAAAACCCTGACTGGATGGATAGACAGAAGATCAAAAATACTATTAAACCATGAACATGTAAATACACGATTAATAATGTTCAGCTTTTCGAAGCTAAAAAAATAGAAGCTAACCTAGCTACGTAGCCAACGTGATAGCATAGCAGTCTCAAATGCAAATAGAAACTAAATAAAAAAAAACCCTGACTGGATGGATGGACAGAAGATCAAAAATACTATTAAACCATGAACATGTAAATACACGATTAATAATATTCAGCTTTTCGAAGCTAAAAAAATAGAAGCTAACCTAGCTACGTAGCCAACGTGATAGCATAACGGTCTCAAATGCAAATAGAAACTAAATGAAAAAAAACCCTGACTGGATGGATAGACAGAAGATCAAAAATATTATTAAACCATGAACATGTAAATACACGATTAATAATATTCAGCTTTTCGAAGCTAAAAAAATAGAAGCTAACCTAGCTACTTAGCCAACGTGATAGCATAGCAGTCTCAAATGCAGATAGAAACTAAATAAAAAAAACCCTGACTTGATGGATAGACAGAAGTTCAAAAATACTATTAAACCATGAACATGTAAATACACGATTAATAATATTCAGCTTTTCGAAGCTAAAAAAATAGAAGCTAACCTAGCTACGTAGCCAACGTGATAGCATAACAGTCTCAAATGCAGATAGAAACTAAATTAAAAAAAACCCTGACTGGATGGATAGACAGAAGATCAAAAATACTATTAAACCATGGACATGTAAATACACGATTAATAATATTCAGCTTTTCGAAGCTAAAAAAATAGAAGCTAACCTAGCTACGTAGCCAACGTGATAGCATAACAGTCTCAAATGCAGATAGAAACTAAATTAAAAAAAACCCTGACTGGATGGATAGACAGAAGATCAAAAATACTATTAAACCATGAACATGTAAATACACGATTAATAATATTCAGCTTTTCGAAGCTAAAAAAATAGAAGCTAACCTAGCGACGTAGCCAACGTGATAGCATAGCAGTCTCAAATGCAGATAGAAACTCAATTAAAAAAAAACCTGACTGGATGGATAGACAGAAGATCAAAAATACTATTAAACCATGAACATGTAAATACACGATTAATAATATTCAGCTTTTCGAAGCAAAAAAAATAAAAGCCAACCTAACTACGTAGCCAACGTGATAGCATAGCAGTCTCAAATGCAGATAGAAACTCAATAAAAAAAACCTGACTGGATGGATAGACAGAAGATCAAAAATACTATTAAACCATGAACATGTAAATACACGATTAATAATATTCAGCTTTTCGAAGCTAAAAAAAATAGAAGCTAACCTAGCTACGTAGCCAACGTGATAGCATAGCAGTCTCAAATGCAGATAGAAACTAAATAAAAAAAAACCCTGACTGGATGGATAGACAGAAGATCAAAAATACTATTAAACCATGAACATGTAAATACATGATTAATAATATTCAGCTTTTCGAAGCTAAAAAAACAGAAGCTAACTTAGATGCGGCGGCGGGCTTACTCACTGTAGTGAGTCTGCTATCCTGCTCAAAACACAACACAACCTCCTGGTGTTGGTGTTGCTGTAGTCCGCCGCTCCACCGATCGCACCTACAACTTTCTTATTTGCAGTCTCCATTGTCCATTAAACAAATTGCAAAAGATTCACCAACACAGATGTCCAGAATACTGTGGAATTTTGTCGAAGAAAACAGAGGTATTTGAATTGGGTCCAAACACTTCCCTTGACCTCGTGACGTCACGCGCATACGTCATCATACCGCAACGTTTTCAAGCGGAAGTTTCCTGGGAAGTTTAAAATTGCACTTTATAAGTTAACACGGCCGTATTGGCATGTGTTGCAATGTTAAGATTTCATCATTAATATATAAACTATCAGACTGCGTGGTCGGTAGTAGTGGCTTTCAGTAGGCCTTTAAGAGGTGGTCACTTGAAATGGTTTTCACTTCACAGGTGTGCCTATCACTTAGACTTAGACTTAGACTTTGTTTTTATTGTCATTCAAATTTGAACTTTACAGTACAGATAAGAACGAAATGTCAGGGTTGATTAGTGGAATTTCTTGCTTTATCAATGGGGTTGGGACCATCAGTTGTGTTGTGAATGAGACGGTGTGTCCAAACTGGTGTTGTCCCAATACCAATATTTTGGTACCGGTACCAAAATATATTTTGAAACTTTTTGGTACTTTTCGATACTTTTCTAAATAAAGGGCACCACAAAAAATGGCATTATTGGCTTTATTTTAACAAAAAATCTTAGGGTACATTAAACATTTGTTTCTTTTTGCAATTTAGTCCTTAAATAAAATAGTGAACATACTAGACAACTTGTCTTTTATTAGTAAGTAAACAAACAAAGACTCCTAATTCATACTTGCCAACCCTCCCAAATTTTCCGGGAAACTCACGAATTTCAGTGCCTCTCCCGAAAATCTCCGGGACAACCTTTCTCCCGAAAATCTCCCGATTTCCAGCCGGACAACTATATTGGGGGCGTGCCTTAAAGGCACTGCCTTTAGCGTCGTCTCTCACCTGAAATGGAGACTATTATATATGTCTCCGTTATCCATAGGTTTATCTATAACCCATAAAGAAGGCAGGCATGGAACTATTTCTCAGCGTGTGTTTATTCCAGCCGCCACGTTAATACACTGACACACAACATCCGGATTCCCATCATGCATTGCTTCAAAACTACGGCAATTTCCAGCCGGACAAACAATATTGGGGGCGTGCCTTAAAGGCGCTGCGTTTAGCGTCCTCTCACCTGAAAAGGAGACTATTTTGTACGTATGTCTCCGTTATCCATAGGTTTATCTATAACCCATAATACGGTGGCCAAATGGATATAGTCACTCATGAGCGGTCAGAGAAGCACAAGTCGGCGGCAACGCAGTATTATGGGCCACCTTGCAAGCAACATCCCGTTCTCATTTGCGGATGTTTTCAACAAATCCGTGAAGGAGATGTTCCCGGATTCAGAGATCGCTCGCCAGTACTCAAATGGCAGAACAAAAGCTACTCAAATAGTCAAAGGTAAGTGTTATATATTTTTAGTGAATTCTAGCTATATACTCCTCCCCCTTAACCCCGCCAAACCCCCTTCCTAAACCCCGCCCACGTCCCAATCTCACGAATTCGGAGGTCTCAAGGTTGGCAAGTATGTCCTAATTAGTCTGCTAACGTATGCAGTAACATATTGTGTCATTTTCCATTCTATTATTTTATCAAAATTATTAAGGACAAGTTGTAGAAAATTAATTATTAATCTACTTGTTCATTTACTGTTAATATCTGCTTACTTTGTGTTTTAACATTTTCTATCTACACATCTGTTCAAATGTAATAATCACTTATTCTTCTCTTGTTTGATACTTTACATTAGTTTTGGATGATACCACACATTTAGTTATCGATCCGACACCAAGTCGTTGCAGGAGTTTATAAACATAATACACATTTTTTTTAAACGAAAGAAGATTTTGTGCGGCTAAAAATATCGATGTAATCATAGTAGTATGGACTAGATACGCTCCTGTGCTTGGTATCATTACAGTGAATGTTAAGTGTAAATTCACCCATGGCATTTGTTTACATTCAGGAACCGGTGAGCTATTGTATCCTCCTACGGTGTGTAGTGAAGCATGTTTAGCTATTCCTCGTCCTGCAGTGATAATGTACTTGTAATAAACTTACTTTATTTGTCGCCATGGAGGCAAGGATTATTGATTTAGAAGTAGATACAACACTGAAGACTGCGGATGGAATTTAACCGCTAGCTAACTAGCCATGTCTTAAAGCACCTCTGCCTGAGGGCGTTTCAGTGTTATAACTTCACCTTTATCTTTACTTTTTAAGCCAAAATGCATCCTTTCTCCATTTTCTACACCAGGGTGTCATACTCGTTTTTATTGAGGGCCACATCGCAGTTATGATTGCCCTCAGAGGGCCGATTTTAACAGTGAATAATATACAGTATGAATATACATGTGTATGTATAAAACATGTCTTTTTTTTACGTAAGCTGTACAAAACCAAATCCTTAGATTGTACTGTATAAAACTGGCAGCTCAGTCGCCACCATTTTTTTTTACAGCATATAAAATAAAAAAATACATGGAATGGAAAAACAATACCACTGGGGGTTTTTTTACGTAAAAATTCATGCAAGTTTTTTATACTGTAAAATTTACAGTTGTATTGTATAGTGTATTATTACTCTATATTGAAAGTGGATTTTACTGTAAAAACATTTTACTGTACAGTTTGTTGGATTACTTGCTTTGAAATCATGAGTCAAGCAGATATTTAAGTATTTATCTTTATTTGAACAATACAATTGTTTTGAAATGTATGATGATATAATATTTTGTTTTATTATTAGATATGATTGAAGTGTAAATATATGTAATTGTACATTTATTTTTGTAATACATTTATTAAGAAAAGATAAGGTACTGTAAAGTTAAAGTACCCATGATTGCCACGCACACACAAGGTGTGGCGAAATTATTCTCTGCATTTGACCCATCACCCCTGGGAGGTGAGGGGAGCAGTGAGCAGCAGCGGTGGCCGCGCCCTGTAATCATTTTTGGTGATTTAACCCCCAATTCAAACCCTTGATGCTGAGTGCCAAGCAGGGAGGTAATGGGTCCCATTTTTATAGTCTTTGGTATTCACACACATATTTCCACGCTTTCGAGGGCCATACAAATTGATGTGGCGGGCCAGATTTGGCCCGCGGGCCTTGAGTTTGACACCTGTGGTCTACACACCGTTTCTGCTTGTAAGTACTCCGTGTGTGCGCTGCTGAACATGCTCCTCTGCTCGTAAACCCAGCAATGTCACGACGTGACGACGACAGGGGGTGGGCGATTGGTACTTTTTAGAGGCGATATAGTACCGAATATGATTCATTCGTATCGCGATACTATACTAATACCGGTATACCGTAAAACCCTAAGTACAAACTTTTGTACTGTACTTCAACGGCTAGTATAACACTTCTTATTTGGGTTAGGATCAATCGGGGTATATTGGAATGATTTGAAAATGTTTTCTGCATGAATTTTAGCGGATTCACCACCCCGACTACAACAACGAGCTCACCCAGTTCCTCCCCCGCACCGTCGTCTTGAACAAACCTCCAGGAGCACAGCTTGGCTTCAACATCCGCGGCGGCAAGGCGTCGCAGTTGGGAATCTTCATATCCAAGGTCTGCTGCCCAGCGTTGGTTGAGCGACGTACACCTTTCTGTTTCGTCACGATTGTTTGTCATCAGGTGGTGCCAGACTCCGACGCCCACAGAGCAGGACTCCAGGAGGGAGACCAGGTCCTTTCAGTCAACGAGGTGGATTTCCAAGACATTGAACATTCCAGAGTAAGTTCGGAACCTGTCCAAAATCAAATTCCATCTGAACTCTAAACAAAATAAACAGATAACAATTTGTTCTGTATGATTTTGAAATGCAACTGAGAGTAACAGGTGAGGGAAAGCGGCCACAACAGAGAAAACAATGTTCGTCAACACTGTTCAATAGGGATGTCCGTAAATGGCTTTTTGCAGATATCCGATATTCCGATATTGTCCAACTCTTAATTACCGATACCGATATCAACCGATACAGATATATACAGTCGTGGAATTAACACATTATTATGCCTAATTTGGAAAACCAGGTATGGTGAAGATGAGGTCCTTTTAAAAAAAAATTAATAAGATAAAATAAGATAAATAAATTAAAAACATTTTCTTGAATAAAAAAGAAAGTAAAACAATATAAAAACAGTTACATAGAAATGTGTAATTAATGAAAATGAGTAAAATTAACTGTTAAAGGTTAGTACTATTAGTGGACCAGCAGCACACACAATCATGTGTGCTTATCCCTTGCAGACTGTATTGATATATATTGATATATAATGTAGGAACCAGAATATTAATAACAGAAAGAAACAACCCTTTTGTGATTGAGTGTAAATGAGGGAGGAAGTTTTTTTTGGGTTGGTGTACTAATTGTAAGTGTATCTTGTGTTTTTTATGTTGATTTAATAAAAAAACAAAAAAAAAACATACCGATAATAAAAAAAACAATACCGATAATTTTCGATATTACATTTTAAAGCATTTATCAGCCAATAACATCGGCAGGCCGATATTATCGGACATCTCTACTGTTCAATTATTACGTCGCTTTTAAGAGGGCAGGAATTCCATCCATCACTTTCAGCGGTGAGTTAAGTCCTACATTGGGTAGCCTAGCATGTTAAGCTATTCCTCGTACTGGAAAGAATGTAGTTAATTTCCCGCCATGGAGGCGAGAATTAGTGATTGAGAAGCTGCACTGTTGAGGGACGTTAGCCACCAGCTCACTCGCAGGGACGCTAAATTGCGTCTAGGACGCTTTTGATCGCTTGCCGCTGTCAGTTTTGCGGGACACAGCTAGAACGTGTCATCAACATACATTTTCACGGTATAACGATAGTATTAAAACTCTATAATTTTTATTACATATCTGATTTACTGCGCAATTTATGTAAGTAATAGTCATAATAATAAAGATGTAATATGTTGTAGCCTTGGGTGGATATGTAACGAAAGTAGGTGGGCAGATAGGTTAACAATATACAAAAGCAGTAAAGTTGTCACGTTGTGTAAATGCTAAATAAAAACAGAATACAATGATTTGCAAATCCTTTTCAACTTATATTCAATTGAATAGACTGCAAAGACAAGATATTTCATGTTCAAACTGAGAAACTTTTAATTTTTTGCAAATAATCATTAACTTAGAATTTAATGGCAGCAACACATTGCAAAAATGTTGTCACAGGGGCATTTTTACCACTGTGTTACATGGCTTTTCCTTTTAACAACACTCAGTAAACGTTTGGGAACTGAGGAGACACATTTTTGAAGTGGAATTATTTCCCATTCTTGCTTGATGTACAGCTTAAGTTGTTCAACAGTCTGGGGTCTCCGTTGTGCTATTTTAGGCTTCATAATGCGCCACACATTTTCAATGGGAGACCGGTCTGGACTACAGGCAGGCCAGTCTAGTACCCGCACTCTTTTACTATGAAGCCACGTTGATGTAACACGTGGCTTGGCATCGTCTTGCTGAAATAAGCAGGGGCGTCCATGAATACGTTGCTTGGATGGCAACATATGTTGCTCCAAAACTTGTATGTACCTTTCAGCATTAATGGTGCCTTCACAGATGTTTAAGTTACCCATGCCTTGGGCACTAATACACCCCCATACCATCACAGATGCTGGCTTTTACATTTTGTGCCTAGAACAATCCGGATGGTCCTTTTCCTCTTTGTTCCGGAGGACACGACGTCCACAGTATCCAAAAACAATTTGAAATGTGGACTCGTCAGACCACAGAACACTTTTACACTTTGCATCAGTCCATCTTAGATGAGCTCGGGCCCAGCGAAGCCGGCGGCGATTCTGGGTGTTGTTGATAAATGGCTTTGGCTTTGCATAGTAGCATTTTAACTTGCACTTACAGATGTAGCGACCAACTGTAGTTACTGACAGTGGTTTTCTGAAGTGTTCCTCAGCCCATGTGGTGATATCCTTTACACACTGATGTCGCTTTTTGATGCAGTAGGGCCTGAGAGATCGTAGGTCCGTAATATCATGGTTTACGTGCAGTGATTTCTCCAGATTCTCTGAATCTTTTGATGATATTCAAACCGTAGATGGTAAAATCCCTAAATTCCTTGCAATAGCTCGTTGAGAAATGTTGTTCTTAAACTTTTGGACAATTTGCTCACACATTTGTTGACAAAGTGGTGACCCTCGCCCCATCCTTGTTTGTGAATGACTGAGCATTTCATGGAAGCTGCTTTTATACCCAATTAGTTCTGTTCCCAATTAGCCTGTTCACCTGTGGGATGTTCCAAATAAGTGTTTAATGAGTATTCTTCAATTTTCTCAGTATTTTTTGCCACTTGTGCCAGCTTTTTTGAAACATGTTGCAGGCATCAAATTCCAAAGGAGCTAATATTTAAAAAAAAAAAAGTTTCTCAGTGTGAACATTAAATATCTTGTCTTTGCAGTCTATTCAATTGAATATAAGTTGAACAGGATTTGCAAATCATTGTATTCTGTTTTTATTTACCATTTACACAACGTGACAACTTCACTGGTTTTGGGTTTTGTATTTTCATAAACCATACATTTTGTCCTATGTTTTTAGGCTGTGGAGATTCTGAAGACTGCACGGGAAATCCTGATGAGAGTTCGCTTCTTTCCTTACAGTAAGTTTGCATTCCGAATCCACATAAAGACCACAAGCAAGTCGTTAGTTTGGGGTTTTTATTCTTGTGGTGACAAAAAGCTTTTTCTTGAGGTGAATTAAACTGTTTGGCGTTATTGATTGATTTTTGCATGGTAAGTCAAGAAAAATGGTGAAGAAAAGTAAGTGCATACTCACATTTTAATGCATCTGCTCTTGATGGAAAAATGAAGATATTGGCATTCATACTAAAAAAAAAAAATTAAATTCATCCATCATATTTAAATTTAAATAATATTATTCCTTAAACATGAAATACTAATATTTAGTATATGAATATGAATACAATTAAATAAAAACGTGAGTTTTCAGATGTTATTTAGTCAGTGAAATATATACATATGCATGAACATTTTGAAGGAAAAACATTTAATCAAAACCTGTATATATTATTGAAATATTGATTTTAAAAAGTCAATCATGATCAGAATCAGAAGTACGTTATTTATCCCCGAGGGCAATTTCAGATTTTCAGCACAATCCTATTCAGAACAGACATTATTTATTTATTTTTTCAGAATCAGAAATACTTCCCTGAGGGTAAATTCAGATTTTCAACAAGTACAATGGATTTAAAACAAACTGAACCGAATATAATAATTACCGTAATTTCCGGACTATAAGCCGCACCTGACTATAAGCCACACCAGCTAAATACAGATTGCTCCATATATAAGCCGCACCCGACTATAAGCCGCAGGGTTTTGATGTGTAATTACCGTAGTATATAGGGGTTCCTGCTACCACGGAGGGGATTGTCGGGACAGAGATGACTGTTTGGGAACGCAAAGCGTCCCATTTATTAACAATAAATCTTTCAATCATTCAATCAAACTTTCACATCTTTGACATGGCGAACAGCATTCGTGCAGAGTACAAATATTACAACGGTGCAAAGTAATACAAAGTGCTCGCCTGTACGTTATCAAAATAACCAGCCTACCGGTATATGAAAAGTCAGTCTTTAATCATTGTGTCATCGTCTTCCTCCTGCGTACTAAAACCACCGAAATCCTCTTCGTCGGTGTCGGAGAAGAACAGGCCGTAAATAAGCCGCACCGTTGTATAAGCCGCAGGGACCAGAACGAGGGGAAAAAGTAGCGGCTTATAGTCTGGAAATTACGGTATGCATTATGTCATCATATTTGACGTGCTTAAATGTGATTATTATTATGAAAAGCGCTATAGAAAATGGATGGATGGATTTTATATAAACAATTTTAGGTGCATCTCAGTTTTTGAACATATAGAAAATGTCATTAGCTACAGTACTGTATATATTATTTCGTATATTTGGCATTTCTAAATGGGCTACAAAGGCTCACAATTGGTTTCTAATCCACAGTACTGCGAGTACTGTAGTTAGATTTAAAAAGAAAAATTGGTTATTATTATAGTTTACAGCCAATAATACCCGCAAATTCAGAAAAAATTGAACACTATAAACTTCCAGAGCTTCTATGTTCCTTTTTGAATATACTTAAATGTATAATAGACTGTATTTCTATTATTCACATGTGAATAATGCTGTATAATAGACTGTATTTCTATTAATCACATGTGAATAATGCTGTATAATAGACTGTATTTCTATTATTCACATGTGAATAATGCTGTATGATAGACTATTTATATTATTCACATGTAAATAATGCTGTATAATAGACTGTTTATATTATTGACATGTGAATAATGCTGTATAATAGACTGCATTTATGTTATTCACATGTGAATAATGCTGTATAATAGACTATATTTCTATTATTCACATGTGAATAATGCTGTATAATAGACTATTTATATTATTCACATGTAAAAAATACCCAAGTGTTTATTGTCTATTGTGAGCGAACTATTCTATTATATTGTAAATATCAACATTAAGCTTGTGAACTCATTTATTACCTTTGTACATTATTGTACTTAATAAAGTTGCAGGTGGGTACACAAAGTCATTTCTGTGATGGAATTAAAGATATTCAAGGCACACCATTTTTTTTTACTCATACTTAAGATAATACAATATTTAAGATTACTGCAATATCCACATTTTATGTTTGCATTTATACTGCGCTCAAGTATTTCTGGCTCATTCTATCTTGCTTTTTTTAGACTACCAGAGGCAGAAGGAGAGAACCGTCCACTAGGTGGCGCCAGTGAGACAGGAGACAAAGAAGCACTGAGTCAGAAGACGTCACAGTACTCATTACCATACTTCCAACAATAGGTGACTCACACTATTTCATGCTTGTACACACTGTGCCATTATCACTACTCCACCTTCAAAGTAAAGCCAATCCCTTCTCATGTAATATATGTATAAAATGTAAATATTAGAGTGGCTTATCAAGACAGCAGCACCAAGTTGTGAAAGCAAATCTACCACATGAAGCACATTGATGGCTTTTTATACATGCAGTTGTAGCAAACACATCATTTTAGTCGCCATCCTGTGTTTGCAGTAACCTTTTAAACACTTATTTCAATTTCATGTCACATTTATATTGTAACAGAATTAAAACTTGCACCATTTCTTGAAAGTAGTAAGAAAAATGTTTGTTTGTTTTTGTTTTTAAATAGCTTCTTTATGATATTGTCTTATATATTTATCTTTTGAAATAAAGACATGTATTTATATACGTAAGTACATTATTAAGTGTGGATTTAATGGTCCTAATTGTACAAGACCTGATGACGAAAATAGCTAAATCCAGCCAAATATAAGACTTTTCTCAATTTAAAGAATTATAATCTCAATATAGGCAAATAGCTAAATTTGAGCCCAAATGTAAAAAGAAGAATATCAACATTTGAGCCAAATGTAAGAAATAATTGTACTACAGAACATTTGAATGATATGTCCCTATAAAAGAAATACCAATATTTGAGACAAAAGTCTACATGAAAGAAAATGTAAAAATGTTCGATCCTATAACAGAAATGTCAATATTTGAAACCAATATCCATACAGAAGAAAATGTCAAAAGTTTTGACAAAGGTCCAAATAAAAGAACAAGTCAATGTTTGAGACACATTTCTATATGAAAGAAAATGTCAAACCTCGTATGTTTGCAGTGAACTTTAACTTTTTAAACACTTTTATTTCAATTTCATGTCACATTTATATTTGAACACTTAAAACTTGCACCATTTATTGTTGCATTGTTTTTAAAGTACTAAGAAAATTTTTTATTTTTTATTTTTTGCTTCTCTATCATGATATTGTCTTATATATTTATCTTTTGAAATAAAGACTCAAGTATGTATTTATATACGTAAGTACATTATTAAGAAGTATGGTCCTAATTGTACAAGACCTGATGACGAAAATAGCTAAATCCAGCCAAATATAAGACTTTTCTCAATTTAAAGAATTATAATCTCAATATAGGCAAATAGCTAAATTTGAGCCCAAATGTCCCAAATGGAAAATTGATTTTTTTTAAATGTCCAAAAGAAAGGAAAATGTAAAAAAATAAGAATAACAACATTTGAGCCAAATGTAAGACATTGTGAAAAAGAACATTTGAATCATATGTCCCTACAAAAGAAATACCAATATTTGAGACAAAAGTCTACATGAAAGAAAATGTAAAAATGTTCGACCCTATAACAGAAATGTCAATATTTGAAACCAATATCCATACAGAAGAAAATGTCAAAAATTGTGACAAAGGTCCAAATAAAAGAACAAGTCAATGTTTGAGACACATTTCTATATGAAAGAAAATGTCAAACTTGGAGTAAAACCTCGTATGTTTGCAGTGAACTTTAACTTTTTAAACACTTTTATTTCAATTTCATGTCACATTTATATTTGAACATTTAAAACTTGCACCATTTATTGCTCTGTTTTTCCTCTCAGTAGTGTTACATTGGTTTTAAATTATCATTCACTAAGAAAAAGGTGTTTAAAAAAAAAGATTCTTTATCATGATATTGTCTTATATATTTATCTTTTGAAATAAAGACACAAGTATGTATTTATATACGTAAGTACATAATTAAGAAGTATGGATTTATTCTGTCTATCTGTGTTGGCCCTGCGATGAGGTGGCGACTTGTCCAGGGTGCACCCCGCCTTCCGCCCGAATGCAGCTGAGATAGGCTCGAGCACCCCCCGCGACCCCAAAAGGGACAAGCGGTAGAAAATGGATGGATGGATTTATTGGTCCTACAAAGTTAAAGTTAAAGTACCAATGATTGTCACACACACACACTAGGTGTGGTGAAATTAGTCCTCTGCATTTGACCCATCCTCTTGTTCCACCCCCTGGGAGGTGAGGGGAGCACTGAGCAGCAGCGGTGGCTGCGCCCGGGAATCATTTTTGGTAATTTAACCCCCAATTCCAACACTTGATGCTGAGTGCCAAGCAGGGAGGTAATGGCTCCGATTTTTATAGTCTTTGGTATGACTCGGAAGGGGGTTTGAACTCACAACCTACCGATCTCAGGGCGGACACTCTAACCACTAGGCCACTGAGTAGTACAAGACCTCAGTGTTGGCGTTAACACACTTTTTTGTGTCTTTTTGCGCATTGAAATCAGAAAGGATGCGACTTTCTGGAAGTCCGCAGATTTTTTTTTTTACTGCCCGGTTTGCGTGTTTGTTTTTTTTAATCAATTAAATATTGTTTGATTTGTTTATATTTGCCGGGTCAAATGATTAATTATTAATTATTGGTCGACTTCAAAGTAATGCACTTTCCGGTACAATTTCTTACATTTTGATTCACCGAAAGTTTTATGGATCACAAATACTGCATTTCCGGTAATAGGACTCCCGTGTGTTATTGTTGTGGTCATGGCCAGCAATAAACCCAAGAAGCGAAGCAGCAAATGGCTCACTTATGAAGATGCGCTGCAAAAAGTCAGTGTTCAAAAACAAGAAGAAAAAAATACAAAAATGAGGGGTATTTTATTTGAACTAAGCAAAATTATCTGCCAATAGAACAAGAAAATTTGGCTTGTCAAGACTTTCCAAAACAAGCAAAATTAGCTAACCTCAATGAACCCAAAAATACCTTAAAATAAGTATATTCTCACTAATAACAACTGCACTACTATATGAGTACGTATTTTCTATTGTTTCATTGAACATTTAACAGCAAAGTCCATTTGGCTGTCATCTGTTTTAATTATGAGACACAATTGTGTCAAAGTCATGGTTTTTATTTTTTTCATGCTTGAAATAAGAAATTATTACTTTAAAAAAGTAGTTTTATACTTTATACAGCTTTGCAACAGTTGATATTCTAGTTTCAAGCATGTTTTACTCAATATAGGTCATCAAATCTCAGCAACAAGCTGCAATATCTTACTGAGATCATTTAGGACCAAAACCCTTAAAACAAGTAAAACACTCCAACATAAAATCTGCTTAGTGAGAAGAATGATCTTATCAGACAGAAAATAAACAGATATAACCCTTATTTGAGATATTTAATCTTACTTAGATTTCAGTTTTTGCAGTGTGCATGTCTTCAACTCCTCACTGAGCTTGTTCCACCATTTAACTCCTAAAACTGAAATACATTTATAATCACCTATTTCAAAACTCAATATCCCCCGTAAATTATAGCTTTCTCCTCTTAATTTAAATAACCTAAGAATACAAGCTGGAAGGCTGTTGTTCTTTACTCCAAACATTATTTCCATTGCTTTTAAAAAACACAATATCGGAACATTTTAACACATTAGAACTTATAAATTAACATTGAAACTAACTTGCCAAATTCTAAGTTTGATGGCATTATTTGCCATGAACGTGTAGCGCTTTTTAAACGACTGATGCTCTACATACAGGTGAGAATAATCAATTCAATTTGTCATATGCATTATCATCATTTCATGACCTTTTTACACTTTTATACTGAAATAAATACAACTACAACTTATTAAATAAAAATACAGAAAATAAATACCGTCAGCGGTAAAGTTTCGATCCATGAAGGAAAGAAGAAAGTGAATGAATGTTTATAACTGAATACATTATTTTTTTTAATGAATTAAGTAACGTTTATGACAACCTTTTTCCAAAACACAATATAGAATTATAAACTAACCTGAAATGTCCATTGTGGAAGTTCTCTTCCAGCAGGTCCTCCATGCCAGCCCGTTTCATGGTTCAATACGGTTTTATTTTCATAGAAGTCTGCGGGTTGCTTTCCAGCAATTGTCTTTTGTCGCGGTGAAAGGCACGCTCTCGCTCTCACGCCAGCTCCAACTACCTCTCTCCTCCCGGGTTTGCTGCTTATACAGAGTGACGGGTGATTAGATAACGAGGCCCAGGTGGGCCATCCACGCACCTGTCGCTGACCTCGAGGCCGGTCCTGGCACACCCCCGCTTCACTGCAGGCCCGCAGGCCACGCCCCCTCCACATCCACATAAAAGGAAATATCAAAATTTGAGACACATTTTTATAATTAAATGTTAATATTTTTGTGAAATGACTATATAATAGACATGTCAATATATTTGAACTATATAATGACTATATAACATTGACATGTCAATAGACAGACTATATAATAGACATGTCAATTGACATAAAAGGAAATGTCAAAATTTGAAACACATTTCTATGAGAAAATGTCTAAATTTTTGTGAAATGACTATATAATAGACATGTCAATATATTTGAACTATATAATGACTATATAATATTGACATGTCAATAGACAGACTATATAATAGACATGTCAATTGACGGGCCACGCCCCCTCCACATCCACATAAAAGGAAATGTCCAAATTTGAGACACATTTCTATAAGAAAATGTTTAAATTTTTGTGAAATGACTATAATAGACATGTCAATATATTTGAACTATATAATAGACATGTCAATATTTGAAACCAATGTCCATATGAAATAAAACATACCAATTTGAGGAAAATGTCCTAATAATTAAAAACACAAATGTATGTCTTTAAATATATGGATAACGTTTATTTTGCCTTCTAATTAGATTTGATTTAATTACTTGATGGCGTCACGTTCAACCCCTCCCCCAACACTGTTTTACCTTCCATCCATTTTCTACCGCTTGTCCCTTTTGGGGTCGCGGGGCGTGCTAACAATGTATAATCCCGATTAACAGTTTTGATTTCAATATTGATAAAAAAATAATCATTATTTTGTCCATAATTGTGCAGCCTTACTATAACAGATAAACAGAAACAATATATTTGTGCCAAATAATAAACTATGTTTTTAAATGTAGAATGTAAATAAATAAGTCATGAAGCAAAGTGTTAAAATTTGAGCCATTCATTTCCTGATAAGGGGAAAATATGAGGGAAATGTCAGAGACAAAATGCTAAATTAATATTAGAGATAATGGCTTTTTTGCCGATATTGTCCAACTCTTAATTACCGATACCGATATATACAGTCGTGGAATTAACACGTTATTATGCCTAATTTTGTTGTGATGCCCCGCTGGATGCATTAAACAATGAAACAAGGTTTTCCCAAAATAAATCAACTCAAGTTATGGAAAAAAATGCCAACATGGCACTGCCATATTTATTATTGAATCACAAAGTGCATTATTTTTTTTTAACATGCCTCAAAACAGCAGCTTGGAATTTGGGACATGCTCTCCCTGAGGAGGTTGGGGGGGGGTGTTTTGGGGGTAGCGGGGGATGTATATTGTAGCGTCCCGGAAGAGTTAGTGCTGCAAGGGGTTCTGGGTATTTGTTCTGTTGTGTTTATGTTGTGTTACTGTCAGGTTCAAACACTGATGACATCTATTAAACAAGACAAAAAGCAAAGAATCAAACAGAGACAAAATTCAATTTGGACTCATTATTGAGGAGAGTCGCCTGTACACTGTAGTATCTCAGCACGCTCTGGCGAAAGATTGTACTCCTTCTTTATTTGACTTTCTCCGACCACATGACCACCGCTGCTTCCAGAGGGAAGTGGGTCGTAAACAGCCTTGCCTTTGGTTACCCAACAGTTCAAAAGGAGAGGTCGTAAAATAGTTCAAAAAGACGTTCGTAAACTAGTTCAAAAAGAGGTCGTCTGGAAATTGGGCAGATCCTGTCTTCTCTCCGCTTCAAAGTCCTTGGGTTCGAACAATATCTTTCTGTTGATTAGCATACATGAAAGAACACAGAAAACCCTTCATGTGGCTTTCCCCCTTACACAGTGGAGTTTTACGAGCCCTCTTCTTGGTAGGTTTCAAAGAGAGCTTTTGTCTTCTCACTCAAATGCAACTTAAAGTTTTTGTGATAATTTAGAAACAATTATTCTAACATTTACGGTGCGGATGTTCTCCTGAAATGTGTTTGTCATTCTTGTTTGGTGTGGGTTCACAGTGTGCCTCATATTTGTAACAGTGTACGGACATCCTCAGTGTGACCTGTATGGCTGTTGACCAAGTATGCGTGGCATTCACTTGTGTGTGTGAAAAGCCGTAGATATTATGTGATTGGGCCGGCACGAAAAGGCAGTGCCTTTAAGGTTTATCGGCGTTCTGTACTTCTCCCTACGTCCGTGTTTTAAAAAGTCAATACATTTTACTTTTGGAAACCGATACAGATAATTCCCGATATTACATATTAAAGCATTTATCGGCCGATATTATCGGACATCTCTACTTAATATCCATACTCCTTTTCGCTCATAATGACCAACGTCCACATAAAGTTGAGCAAAGTGAGACAATCACACAAATAAGTTAACCACAGCAGGTTTATTTTAGTTTAAAAGGTGACAGGCAGGCAGACCTTACACATCAGCATCATCATCACAAGAAAAATCTTATCTGCCAGCAGGCTTCATGTCAGAGTGTTTTCTCAACATCCACTTCATCCGAGCGTGAAATAAATTAAACAGCTGTGTGATATTAGCGTGACGATACAAAAACTATTTACATGTCACCGACAAAAGATTTGCACACGACCGGAATAAATAGAATTTACTTTTCCAGTATTGCATATGAGAATTAAAGTCCAATATCATTTCAAACAGCATCTCATGTTCTTCAAGCAGTAAAAAAAAAAAAACACCACACGGTGTAAACTCTTCTTCAGGTTGAGACGAGAGGTCTGAAGGAAGAATAAATGTAGTGCTGCAACAATGCTCTCCTTTAACCCCATAAGTAATAAAACAAGCTAAGACCACTAAAATCTGCTCTTTTCCATCCCTTCATTGAGCTGTAAACCTGCAAGAATATTCCTGAGAGTTGGCCTACATCCTTTTTTTTCCGTAACCTAGTTTTCCTCCTCCTTGGAACTCTCGTCCACGTTCTCCAGCGAGTCGGCTCTCTGGATGGACAGTTCTGCGGGGTCCATCAAGGGCAGGGTGTTCTGCTCCGGGTACAACCAGGGCTTCTGGTCTGGGGAGTTCTGCTGCTTCCACTCGGGGTATTTCTGACCCGCCTTGTGCACGCACTTCAGCACCTAAAACAGGGAGAGGCGGTGGTTAGTTGGGGGGCTGTGAAGCTTTGGCCACCACACCCTTCCATTCCATTCTTGGGGGGGGAACAATTCTCCATTCAAAACTTTTTTATTAACTGAGTCTTTTTGGAACATTCATGCATACAACATGATACATCTCAATTTCCACTTTCTCTGTTCAACATGTTCAAAAAGGAGTAGGAAGAAGCAGCGCTTATTGAATCCTACCCCTTTTCCTTTACCTAGCAGTTGCTAACACTTTTGTAATAACAAGAAAATTGATGGGCCGGCTATCTGTGCCCTGGACCTCTGGCCGGGGGTCGCCGTAGTTTTAAGATGGTGCAGAGAGTCTGAATCTGTGAGTTTTAGGTGCAACTGTACAAAACGAGCCACAGAGCTAGCCAAAAACAGTAGCATGTTTACGTAAAAATGCTAACACTTAGCACGTGGGCTAACGATAGCATGATAACAGTCAGCATGTCTCGTATACCAAGTTAGACGACTCAAAGATGTACGGCTGTGGAAATAGGGAAAAAAGTGTAAAAATAGATGAAAAAGTTAGCTTGCTAGCATGCTATCGTTTGCGTGCTAACAGTTACGAAGTGTCACATACCAAGTTATATAACGCTGAGCCAAATGGTAGCAAAAGTAGCAAAAAAAAGTTAGCATGCTAGCAAGCGAACGTGAACAAGATAATGTTTAGCTTGTGTCACATACCAAGTTTGGCTGCGGAAATAGGAAAAAAAGTGTAAAAATAGATGAAAAGGTTAGCAAGGCTAAGTTAGCTTGCTAGCATGCTATTGTTTGCGTGCTAACAGTTAAGAAGTGTCACATACCAAGTTATATAACGCTGAGCCAAATGGTAGCAAAAGTAGCAAAAAAAAGTTAGCATGCTAGCAAGCTAACGTGAACAAGATAATGTTTAGCTTGTGTCACATACCAAGTTTGGCTGCGGAAATAGGAAAAAAAAGTATAAAAATAGATGAAAAAGTTAGCAAGGCTAAGTTAGCTTGCTAGCATGCAATTGTGTGCGTGCTAACAGTTAAGAAGTGTCACACACCAAGTTATATAACGCTGAGCCAAATGGTAGCAAAAGTAGCAAAAAAAAAGTTAGCATGCTAGCAAGCTAACGTGAACAAGATAATGTTTAGCTTGTGTCACATACCAAGTTTGGCTGCGGAAATAGGAAAAAAAAGTATAAAAATAGATGAAAAAGTTAGCAAGGCTAAGTTAGCATGCTATCGTTTGCATGCTAACAGTTAAGAAGTGTCACGCACCCAGTTATATAACGCTAAGCCAAACGGTAGCAAAAAAAAGTTAGCACGCTAAAGTTAGCATGCTAGCAAGCATGATAATAGTTAGCTTGTGTCACATACCAAGTTATATAATACTAAGGTGTATGGCTGCGGAAATTAGAGCAAAATGTGTAAAAAAAATAGTTTAAAAAGTTAGCACGTGAATTTTAGCATGCTAACGTTAATAAGTGTCACATACCAGGTTAAGTGACTGTAGGGTAAACGGTTGTTTCCTAGTGGCGGTAAGAGAAAAAATGCGGGTAAACAATTTATATAACTGGGCCAAACAGTAGCAAAAAAAAGGTTAGCACGCTAATAGTTAGCATGTGTCACATACCAAGTTATATGACACTAAGGTGTATGGCTGGGAAATTGGAGCAAAAAGTGTAAAAAAATAGTTTAAAAAGTTAGCATGTGAATTTTAGCATGCTAACGTTAGCATGCAAACAGTTAAGAGTGGTGTGATTTTTAAAAATGTTTGGGACTTTTGCCGACTTCCAGTGCGACTTTGCTGGGTGTGTTTTGGACATTTTTAAGCATCCCGGACTTGCGCGGCCGGCGGCGGGAAACAAAACAATAAAGTTAGAAGTATGAGCAATAATAATAATAATATGGGCTGCTTGCAATGCAGCGGGCCCATAACTGGATGAGGCAGTTCCTGAAGGAAGTGCGTGTGAATGCTGAAGTTGAATTGAAATCCTGGATTTTTTTAGAATTGTTGAAGTAGAGCACACAATTCCCAAACAGGCTAAATATTTTGAAGTTGGAACAGTTTGAATCAGCTGAAAAATGTGACAGTTTGAAGAATGTCCCATTTATTTCAATACGAATTTCCCCAAAATTTGGGAATTTCGGGAAAAGCGGGAATGTTTTTGAAAATGGTAAAAAAAACAAAAAAACTTGAATGGTCTGAATGAGTTGAAATTGTTGGTGTTGGAATTTTTCAAATCGGTCGAGAAATGTTGAAGTAGTAACATGTTGAATTGAGAAATGGTATTACGCAATTCCTGGAATTTTTTCGATTTAAAAAAATAACTTAGTTTTTTTGTCCCGATTAAATGGAATGTTTTGACTGTAGAACGGTTTAAGTGGGTTGAAAAATGTGGAAGGAGTAGTTGCTAGAAAAAAGGGTGAAAAAGGGTTTGAAAAAAAGGGAATTCTGGGATTTCCTGGAAAAAAATGTAACTTGGAAAACATATCATTTAAATGTCCAGGATGAGTGGAATATGTTGAAGGTGAATTGGTGGAAAAATGTGGAACTGGTGGAAGTTTGAAAAATGGCCAATTCATTTTGAATGGTAAAAATGTCCCGGAAAACCTGGAATTCTGGGAAATCTGGGAATTTTTGGAATATGTCAAGGGAAAGCCCGCAATTGTCGAATAGGCTGAACAGTTTGAAGTTGGAACGCTTTGAATTGGGTGAAAAATGTGGGAATTGTGGAACTTTGAAAAATGTCCCATTCATTTCAATGGGAATTTCATGGAAATTTGGGAAAATGTTAAGACTTGAATGTTCTGAATGAGTTGAAATGGTTGGTGTTGGAATTTTTCAAATCGGTTGAGAAATGTTAAAGTAAGAAATGGTATTACGGAATTCCTGGAAATGTTTCCAGTTCAAAAAACAACTTTTGTTTTTTGTCCTGACTAAGAGGAATGTTTTGACGACAAAACGGTTGAAATGCGTTGAAAAACGTGGAAGGAGTAGTCGCCAGGTGGAAGTAGGGCTTTTGAAAACCAGGAATTCTGGAAAATCCTGGAATTTTTTTTAACTTGGAAATGATAGTTTGAATGTCCAGGATGGTGGAATGTGTTGAAGGTGGAATGGTTTGAATCGGGTGAAAAATGTGGGAATGGTGGAAGTTGGAAAAATGGCCAATTCATTTTGAATGGTAAAATAATGTCCCGGAAAACCTGGAATTCTGGGAATTTTTGGACTTTGTCAAGGGAAAGTCTGCAATTGTCGAATAGGCTGAACAGTTTGAAGTCGGAACGCTTTGAATCGGGTGAAAAATGTGGAAGGTAGAGCGCGCCAAAATCTGAAGAAGAAGAAGTTGACGTTGAATAATAAATAGATGAATTTTGGTGTAGAAAAGCATATGTGTGAATGTTTGGAGCATTCACACAGTACATATAATAATACATTCAATACGTATAATAATAAATAGTGAAGTAAGTTGTGTTTGATGCGGGATCCGAGCCGAGGATGTCGTTGTGGCTTGTGCAGCCCTTTGAGACACTCGTGATTTAGGGCTATATAAGCAAACATTGATTGAATGATTGATATGGTGAGATCAACACGATTATCAATACTATTTTTATTTTTTTTAATTTTTATATTGCTCTTTTTATCTTTGTTATGAACAATATTATGTAAACTCAAAGTTATTATAATTTTTTTGGTTCTTTGTTGTTGCTATTTTTGTATTACAACATTTTATTATTTGATCATGTTGTACTGCATTTTAATCTTTTGTTTTGTGATTGTGTGATGTTTTTGCCTGGACCCCAGGAAGAATAGTCTCCACTGCGGTGTAGACTAATGGGGATCCTTAATAAACTAAACTAAAAAAACTAAACATTCAGAATGTTTATCAGGGTTCTTCTTCTTTGTACTTTGTAAACACTTTAATTTGAAGAGTTCCTTGAATCAGATCATATTAGTACATGGTTTACTTAATCCAGTCCATCATTTCATTCCACATACTGATATGCTAAAGGTTTTAAGTGTTGTACGTGCGTACAAATGTTTTAAATTACATTTGTCTCTGAGGTTATATTTATCTTTTGTTGGGAAGAATTGTTGTATATTCTTGGGCAGCAGGTTATCGTTTGTTTTGTGCATCATTTTAGATGTTTGCAAACTCACTATGTCGTGGAATTTCAGTATTTTTGATACAATAAATAAAGGGTTTGTATGTTCTCTATATCCAACATGATGTATTATTCTAACTGATCTTTTTTGTTTTTACACGGGTGCCACTTACCGTATTTTTCGGGCTATAAGTCGCAGTTTTACGGGTGCGACTTATACTCAGGAGCGACTTGTGTGAAATTAACAACACATTACCGTAAAATATCAAATAATATTATTTAGCTCATTCACGTAAGAGACTAGACGTATAAGATTTCATGGGATTTAGTGTTTAGGAGTGAAAGATTGTTTGGTAAACGTATAGCATGTTCTATATGTTATAGTTATTTGAATGACTCTTACCATAATATGTTACGTTAACATACCAGGCACGTTCTCAGTTGGTTATTTATGCCTCATATAACGTACATTTATTCAGCCTGTTGTTCACTATTCTTTATTTATTTTAAATTGCCTTTCAAATGTCTATTCTTGGTGTTGGGTTTTATCAAATACATTTCCCCCAAAAATGCGACGTATACTCCAGTGCGACTTATATATGTTTTTTTCCTTCTTTATTATGCATTTTCGGCCGGTGCGACTTATACTCCGAAAAACGCGATATGTATGTTACTTCATAGTAGGGCTGGGCGATATGGCCTTTTATTAATATCTCGATATTTTCAGGCCATGTCGCGATACACGATATATATCTCCATATTTTGCCTTAGCCTTGAATGAACACTTGATGCATATAATCACAGCAGTATGATGATACTATGTGTCTACATTAAAGGCCTACTAAACGGAGATGTTAACATGCGGAGTTTCAAGCACTCTTCATTCTCTAGCGGGTGACTTTTCAAATGATGCTACCCATTAGCAGTAATGCTACTTTTTGCCGCATACTTGACATATTACGGGTGTCTGTTCAACATCTTTCCGCTTGAAGCCAAACCACCGCCAGACGATGGACCCCCTGCTGTTTTTCTTGGGAAATAATTCTTCCTTCATTTGTTACCAGATTTGCACCTTCTTTCTCTCGTATTACCACTCGCACCACTCCGTGACAGTAAGTGACGTATGTAAAAAGGTGTGCTTGTTTTATGTCTCTGTGCGAAGGAGAGACAAGAAGGAGTGAGAAGAGCCTGTAGTGTAATGCCCGCAGCTAAAAGCAACTGCGTGAGAACGTATACTCCAATATCACCATATAGTCATTTTCTATATCGCACAGAGACAAACCTGAGATATATCGAGTATATTCCATATATCGCCAGCCCTACTTCATAGGAAATTGGCTTTAATACAATTCTACCCAAACATTTACCTAAGTGGCTAAATAGGACAGATTTTAGAAAACATTTTTTTTAGACTTTTTTTTTTTTAATCGATTAAGAATCGTTACACATAAGAATGGCGACTCGTTCAAAAATAGATTTTTTCTTGACACCCCTAGTTAACAGAGTGTAGTCCAATAAAGTACTTTGCTAAAGTAGACGAGTTGGTTTGGCAAGTCAAAAGTGACACGGATGTCCACAGAAGGGAAAGAATGCTGGAGAGTGTGTTTGGCGACTTCCTGCTTGGTGGTGCACTCAATGCATCCGTTGGAAGGAGAAATGCTAACCATGGAGAAGAACGTCTCCTGTGTTCTCTGAATCTGGAAGCATTTTCTCCAACAGGAGACTGAGGGCCCCTGCTTTTCACACTCCGCGCTTACAATCGCGCTCCTATGAATTCATTCTGGTGCATAATACTTTCGTGGCAGAACACACTGGGGGGGAAGGAGAACACTACCCAGGGGTAGGGGTGTAACGGTACACAAAAATTTCGGTTCGGTACGTACCTCGGTTTAGAGGTCACGGTTCGGTTCATTTTCGGTATAGTAAGAAAACAACAAAATATACATTTTTTGGTTATTTATTTACCAAATTTGTAAACAATGTCTTTATCCTTTTAACATTGGGAACACTATAATAATTCTGCCCACGTTAATCAACATTAAACTGCCTCAAGTTGTTGCTCAGATTAAATAAAATGACAAAACTTTTCTTCTACATATAAAGTGCAACATTTAACAGTTTCAAGTTAACTCATCATGCTTAATTTATTACAGCATTTGAGAAGCCTGTAGTTGATTTATTATGTAAATGTTATATTTTTATCAACATGTGATAGCAGGGACCCTGCCATTCAAAACTAGGCTGCTGCATTATTAATGATTAATGTAACTATAGCTGAAAAAATGGTACAATAGCAAAAGGAGAGCCTATTCATCCCTGAACACCATGGAGTTCATGTAGGCTTAATGATGCACTTACATTATTATATCAACTATCAGAGACAGAAACTCTTCATTTAACATAATGTCCTTTTTTGCTGCTTCAACACAGCTCAATCAACACAGAAAAAGGTACAGTGAAATAACAGACAGACAGGGCTTTGCTGTCCGTAACACACACACCGCAAAATGAGTTAACGTTACGCTAAAAGCGAATTAGCCTTCACCTCAAGCCAGGACTGCGAGCGAGCTGAGCTGCCTTTTATATTTGTAGAAGGTCAACGGGCTCATAGTGATGTTGCTAAGTTGACTGGGAGGTGTTTATTATAATTTGGGGAGAGTCCGCTACCTGATGCTTACCTGCTAGTCCACTGACTACATGCGCTCTGAATACCCACTGCTGATTGGCTGTTACTGCTCTGTTTTTAACCAATCAGATGGTTGTGTGGGTGGGACAATGCTGGGTGCTGTGTAGAGGACTGACAGAGACAGAGGCAGAAAGAAGCGGAGGCGGCTACTTAATATGTTTGTGTGGAAACTCGTTCGGTACACCTCCGAACCGAACCGAAACCCCGTACCGAAACGGTTCAATACAAATACACGTACCCAGTGTTTCCCACACATTCATTTATTTGTGGCGGCCTGCCACGAAAGAATTACGTCCGCCACAAATAAAAAAATAAAAAATATATATTTTTATTTTTAATTTTTTGTCCTGTCCAGCTTCTCAGGCAAATCATATACCGGTAGTTGATGTAGATGCCCATATAGGCTGTTCAGATTTACTTTACAAAAGAGAAGTGTAGGATACTTCTCTTGTTGCCTTATTTGTATTTGACCACTACTGTTTTCTGTTTATTTGTTACTGACTGTGGCAGGACACCTCTGCCTCTGTTTCACTTTATGTTGCTGGTAAATAATATGGTTGTAGTAGTAAGCTAAAGTTAAATTATTTAGTATGCACTAGTTAAAGGGGCAGAGCTTTAAGATACATTTTAGCTTTTATATTTTATAAGACATATTTTTTGTAAGAACCACAATTAATAAATATATTTCAGTGAATAACTTATTGTTCAAATCTGTATATAAATATGTACATAAAGTGTTGTAATTATATTGTAAAATGGATGGCTGGATGGACGTTTAAAACAAAACTGTTATTAATTAGTAAGTATACATTTTTTGAGCCTTTTTAGAGAAAATCATATCATTGTAGTAAATTATGCAAATTACTCAATGTCATGGTGACCACGCCCATAGCCACGCCCCCACCGCCACAGGTATCTTGGCAGTTTATGGGAAACACTGCGTACCGTTACACACTTACCCTGGGGTGTCGAAACGTTTTGACTTGGGGGCTAAAAAAAAGCTGACTGCATGTAATGTAACTATCTACACACACATAGCCTATTTAAGTATACATATTATAATATAGTGGATACATGAATAACAATTTTACGTTTTGTAATCAATTAGAAATTTTAAGCAGCTAAAATGCGCCGAACATGGATAAGTGTGGATAGTTGGTTTTGCATTCTTTCCCATCATGCATTGCATGGGATTTAAATGAATGTCATTTCTAATTATGTGTTGTGTTTGGACTTTTTTTTTTTGTTTAAATATCCACAAAATGTGTGATGTGTGACCATGTGTGTTAAGTATATTTGCACCAGAAGCGGGGAAGTGTTTTTGGATTGGGCCATGTATAGAAATGCTGTGCTGTGTACACTTCAAAGCACAAGTCACGGTCATTAACCCAAATTACTCATATTGTCCACAAGATGGTGGCAATTGCTGTCAGATGTTGAAAGTTAAGTTGAAAGCACGCTGGTGGGCGGCAGTTTGGACACAACTGATTATTAGTTAACTTTCTGCATGTAAATGATCATAAAAAGCTCAGAGAGGGAAGACACGCCCCCCAGTATTGGCCGCTCTTTTAGGCTCAACCGCTAAAACGATGAATATGATTTTAACTCTAGATGCGCTCAGAATACCGCAGCTAATAGGGTAAGCTAATGCTAGCATGGGTGTCTTACTTTTGGCTCACTTTATCAAATGTCAAGTGGCGTCGCCATGGTAACCCACAGTTGTGACGCATGGTCTCTGCAGGTTTCAAAAAGTCACATTCAGGGCTTTTTAAAAGACCCTTTTTGCATCAATACTGCAGAAATACAACTCAAAGGAAAATCAGAAGCCAAGAATTAGTTTGAGGTCTTTATAATCCCTCACACTTAACGCTTCGTATTAGGGACGACCAATATTATTTTGCAGTAAAAGTTATAACATGAATAGTATGTCAGTAAAATGAGTTGGAATATGTTTAAAACTATATATTACAAAAGCAGTAAAGTTGTCATGTTGTGTAAATGGTAAATAAAAACAGAACACAATGATTTGAAAATCCTTTTCAACTTATATTCAATTGAATAGACTGCAAAGACAAGATATTTCATGTTCTCGCTTGTATATTTTGTTATTTTTTGCAAATATTAGCTCATTTGGAATTTGATGCCTGCAACATGTTTTAAAAAAAGCTGGCACAAGTGGCGAGAAAGTTGAGGAACGCTCATCAAACACTTATTTGGAACATCCCACAGGTGAACAGGCTAATTGGGAACAGGTGGGTGCCATGATTGGGTATAAAGGCAGCTTCCATGAAATGCTCAGTCATTCACAAACAAGGATGAGGCGAGGGTCACCACTTTGTCAACAAATGCCTGAGCAAATTGTTTAAGAACATTTATCAACCAGCTATTGCAAAGAATTAAGGGATTTCACCATCTACGCTACATAATATCATCAAAAGGTTCATAGATTATGGCGTAATCACTGTACGTAAGCAGCTAAGCCTGTGACCTTCAATCCCTCAGGCGGTACTGCATCAAAAAGCGACATCAGTGTGTAAAGGATATCACCACATGGGCTCAGGAACACTTCAGAAAACCACTGTCAGTAACTACAGTTGGTCGCTACATCTGTAAGTGCAAGTTAAAACTACTATGCAAAGCCAAAGCCATTTATCAACAACACCCAGAAACGCTTCGCTGGGCCTGAGCTCATCTAAGATGGACTGATGCAAAGTGTAAAAGTGTTCTGTGGTCTGTCGAGTCCACATTTGAAATTGTTTTTGGAAACTGTGGACGTCGTGTCCTCCGGAACAAAGAGGTAAAGAACCATCCGGATTGTTCTAGGCGCAAAGTGTAAAAGCCAGCATGTGTGATGGTATGGGGGTGTATTAGTGCCCAAGGCATGGGTAACTTACACATCTGTGAAGGCACCATTAATGCTGAAAGGTACATACAGGTTTTGGAGCAACACATGTTGCCATCCATGCAACGTTACCATGGACGCCCCTGCTTATTTCAGCAAGACAATGCCAAGCCACATGTTACATCAACGTGGCTTCATAGTAAAAGAGTGCGGGTACTAGACTGGCCTGCCTGTAGTCCAGACCTGTCTCCCATTGAAAATGTGTGGTGCATTATGAAGCCTAAAATAGCACAACGGAGACCCCTGGACTGTTGAACAACTTAAGCTGTACATCAAGCAAGAATGGGAATGAATTCCACTTCAAAAATGTGTCTCCTCAGTTTAAATGTTTACAGAGTGTTGTTAAAAGGAAAGGCCATGTAACACAGTGGTAAAAATGCACCTGTGACAACTTTTTTGCAATGTGTTGCTGCCATTAAATTCTAAGTTAATGATTATTTGCAAAGAAAAATACGTTTCTCAGTGTGAACATGAAGTATCTTGTCTTTGCAGTCTATTCAACTGAATATAAGTTGAAAAGGATTTGCAAATCATTGTATTCTCTTTTTATTTACCATTTACACAACGTGCCAACTTCACTGCTTTTGGGGCTTTGTACATTATTTTGGTTTATTTCATCAGAAGAACTAACGTCAACACAACAGCACTTGCACAGCCGCACACGTCCTCGGTAGCAAACATGGCGCCTGTTTAGTCGGCCATACACTCTTTATACACCACTCTGCCCCTTTATTAGAGAAGCAGTGCAGCCAGTGAATTCCTTCACATTGGGAAGAAACAAGTTGGACTGAACTAAAAGCACCAGAAGCTTCTCTCTGCGTGCCACACCCTCGCTGCCTGTGTGACATCAATTCTGACTGGACCGCGCATGGCTTTTGTTTCCGTTTTGGATAGGGATTTCCGATAATAGCTTTTTTGCCGATATTCGATATTCCGATATTGTCCAACTCTTAATTACCGATACCGATGTATACAGTTGTGGAATTACCACGTTATTATGCCTAATTTGGACAACCAGGTATGGTGAAGATAAGGTCCTTAAATTAAAAAAATAATAAATAATTAATACAATAAGATAAAAAAAATGTAAAACATTTTCTTGAATAAAAAAGAAAGTAAAATAATATAAAAACAGTTACATAGAAACTAGTAATTAATGAAAATGAGTACAATTAACTGTTAAAGGTTAGTACTATTAGTGGACCAGCAGCACGCACAATCATGTGTGCTTACGGACTGTATCCCTTACAGACTGTATTGATATATATTGATATATAATGTAGGAACCTGAATATTAATAACAGAAAGAAACAACCCTTTTGTGTGAATGAGTGTGAATGGGGGAGGGAGGTTTTTTGGGTTGGTGCACTAATTGTAAGTGTATCTTGTGTTTTTTATGTTGATTTAATTTTTTTTTTTAAAACAACAAAAAAAACTTTACCGATAATAAAAAAAAAGATACCATTAATTTCCAATATTACATTTTAAAGCATTTATCGGACATCTCTAATTAATTCCCATGAAAAACAGCAGGGGGTCCATCGTCTGCCGGTGGTTTGGCTTCAAGCGGGAAGATGTTGAACAGACAACCGTAATATGTCAAGAATGCGGCAAAGGCGTTGCTACAAAAAGTAGCACCACTGCTAATTTGTAGCATCATTTGAAAAGTCACCCGCTAGAGAATGAAGAGTGCTTGAAACTCCGCATGTCAACATCTCCGTTCGGCAACCATTTCCATATCAACACCGTATGAAACAAATAGTCAACAACAGAAGGAGATAACGTCCGCAGGAACCTACCACATAGCGAAGGACATACACTATTTGATTTCCTATTATGCAGCTCATTTTTATTTGACAGTTATTGAAATATCTTGTGTGACATCATGCACAAAAGTGCACTTTATTTGTTTTAAACTATTGTAGTGGCGTTCTGTACAAAAAGTGCACTTTAATTTAGTGTTGTTTTGATATGTCATCTTAGTGACATCATGCACAAAAGTGCACTAATAGCTTCTTTTAAAATGTCTCTGACAATCTTGCACTTTCTGTTTTGGAAATGACATGAATGTTTGTGCCACTGCTTATGCCTGGTTCACACCAACGGCGCTTGCCGCGCTTTAAAGCGGCGAGCAAAGCGCCGTCATTTTTGTCAATTTTTCCACGAATATCCCGATCTCTGAAGTAATGTTATGCTTTGATACGCTCCGATACGAATTAGTTGCCGCTTTGTTACCGTTCCTCATGCTTTGATCCCGCTTTTATACGCTTTAAATCACGCTTTGATACGTTTTATTACGCTTTATTGAACTGTATTACGCTTTGATGCGATCCTGACGCTTTAAATCAGGCTCTGACACGATTATCAAGCTCTGTCAACAAAAATAAGAAAAAAATGTGAAAAACTCAGTATACTGTTTACCACACATTTTTTTATATTCATTTATTTTTTCAATTTCTCTTTTTTTCCGTTATATTATGTTTTATATCTTCATTTCTTTTATTTTTGTCATCTTAATAAATATCCATCTTTCATTTCTTATGCTAGTTGAAAATAATAAAAGGCAATTATCCACACATTTTTTATATTCATTTATTTTTTCAATTTCTCTTTTTTCCCCCGTTATATTATGTTTTATATCTTCATTTCTTTTATTTTTGTCATCTTAATAAATATCTATGTTTCATTTCTTATGCTAGTTGAAAATAATAAAAGGCAATTATCCACACATTTTTTATATTAATTTATTTTTTCAATTTCTCTCTTTTTTTCGTTATATTATGTTTTGTATCTTCATTTCTTTTATTTTTGTCATCTTAATAAATATCTATGTTTCATTTCTTATGCTAGTTGAAAATAATAAAAGGCAATTATCCACACATTTTTTATATTCATTTATTTTTTCAATTTCTCTTTTTTTCCCCGTTATATTATGTTTTATATCTTCATTTCTTTTATTTTTGTCATCTTAATAAATATCTATGTTTCATTTCTTATGCTAGTTGAAAATAATAAAAGGCAATTATCCACACATTTTTTATATTAATTTATTTTTTAAATTTCTCTCTTTTTTTCGTTATATTATGTTTGGTATTTTCATTTCTTTTATTTTTGTCATCTTAATAAATATCTATCTTTCATTTCTTATGCTAGTTGAAAATAATAAAAGGCAATTATCCACACATTTTTTATATTCATTTATTTTTTCAATTTCTCTCTTTTTTTCGTTATATTATGTTTTGTATCTTCATTTCTTTTATTTTTGTCATCTTAATAAATATCTATCTTTCATTTCTTATGCTAGTTGAAAATAATAAAAGGCAATTATCCACACATTTTTTATATTCATTTATTTTTTCAATTTCTCTTTTTTTTCCGTTATATTATGTTTTGTATCTTCATTTCTTTTATTTTTGTCATCTTAATAAATATCTATCTTTCATTTCTTATGCTAGTTGAAAATAATAAAAGGCAATTATCCACACATTTTTTATATTCATTTATTTTTTCAATTTCTCTTTTTTTTCCGTTATATTATGTTTTTTATCTTCATTTCTTTTATTTTTGTCATCTTAATAAATATCTATCTTTCATTTCTTATGCTAGTTGAAAATAATAAAAGGCAATTATCCACACATTTTTTATATTCATTTATTTTTTCACTTTCTCTTTTTTTTCGTTATGTTATGTTTTATATCTTCATTTCTTTTATTTTTGTCATCTTAATAAATATCTATCTTTCATTTCTTATGCTAGTTGAAAATAATAAAAGGCATTTCTTTTATAAAACGTAACATATTCTCTTTATTAGTAACATTTTCATACAGAAAAATTATAGACAGTAATGTCAAACTGCAACATCAAACAGCAAACTCTAACAGAAGTACAGAAACAATGATCATCGTATAAAAAAGGCAATGATGCAAAAGAGAATGGATTTGTAATCCTGTGTTGGTTTTACATAAAAGTTTCAATGTCACTAGTCAATATCACAGTCACTTCCTATTTGTAGTTGTAGACTGGGGTCCGCACTTTGAACCAAGATCTGTTAAGCTTTCCTACGCTTTTAGTCAAGTTTTGCTGAGCTTTGTCACGCTTTTTCATGCTTTCATACGCTCTCTGCGCTTTATTCCATTCTTGACAGAGCGCCAGAATTTTTTTAAACAGTTTAAAAATTTTTGGCGAACTTGCCGCATGTCCCGCTTCACTACAAGGTTTCCCACGATCCATTAGGACCCTCACGCTTTAATCAGGCTTTGTTACGCTATAACGCCGCTTTGCATGCCGCTTTAAAGCGCCGTCAAAGTGAACCTAGCATTAGTTACTGTTTAATAAATACACTTAGTTGTGATTTCCCTCTCAGCATGAAAGTTTAAAATGAGCATATATTAATGCAATATGAAGGAGAATGTTTTAATGTAGACACATAGAATCATCATACTGCTGTGATTATATGCATCAAGTGTTCATTTAAGGCTAAGGCAGAATATGGAGATATATATCGTGTATCGTGACATGGCCGAAAAACATGGAGATATTAATAAAAGGCCATATCGCCCAGCCCTAGTTGGAACACACATTATTAACACGCTGATATATTTTTAGGACCTTTCCCAGTCGTCAAATGATTGGATTTGAGACTTTGCAAGAGTGGACAGTGTTCTCTGTCCAACTGTTGGGCGTTGACTTTTACGAAACAGAAGGTTATTTTTACACGGATGTTGGCAGCTTTAGAGAATCTGACAATTTGGAGTTGTCGTTTCTAGGCGTGCTCTGGACGCGCCCCAGAAAAAGAATACCTAAGTAGTGTATTGTCTATAAGGCGGCTCCCGGTCACACCGTGACAAACGTTTTCATACTGCAGCCAGTGTGGAAACTGGGGGAACGAGTTCTGCCAGCCTTCAACAGCTCCTTTGTCAGCAAACCTTAAAAAAAAAGGGGTTTCTATGGCAACCATTGTCCTTTGGACACGCACGAACCCTCCGGCTTCTTGGGCGCAACATAAACAATCCGGAATCTAGTCACGGTTAGCTTTTTTTTTTTTTCACGGCGACTCACCTTTGGTGCCAGAACTTGCGAGGCTTTGTTGACCACCCACTTTGGAAGAGAACCTGAGGAACAAGGTGTCAGGTGTAAACCTTCAGAGTAATAATAGCACGGCGGCGACCTACTTTACCTTTGGGGTCGGCTTGCGAGAGGTAGGTGAAAGTGCAGCTGTTTGGCCCCGTGGGCTTTATGTAGTAGCCTGTGAGGATGGAAATGGCTCGAACCAGGTCACTGGTAGGAGGAAACTTCTGGAATGGCATTGTGTCAGAATTCAAAATAAGACTTTAAAAGAAGAGTGGGTCCTCTGAGTGGACGTACTGGATGTTTGACGGAGAAGTTGATGATGATGTACTCGTCGTCGGCCACGAGCCACGAGCGCAGCGTGACCACGTCCCGGTTCTTGATCGGCCGCGGACAAGACCCTGGGGAGTGTTTAGAGCGTTGTTGTGACCACAAACACTGGATATGGGATGGAGGAGTCCTCCCTTCGTACGAATGTGTCTCACATGAGTAGTAGCCCAAGTCGGCGCAGGCGGAGAGGCGGGCCACGTCGTAACTCTCCATCACGTTGGGGTCCCACTGCTTCCGGTACTTGCTGTCATGCAGGACGTCATACATGGTGGCGGCCGAGACATCCTTGATGTTCATTTTACACTAAAGAAAGGGGAGCACCTTATCAGCATTGGTTTCTGGACTTTTTGTTGCAGGAAATTATTATTTATTACTACTAAGGGTGTAACGGTACGTGTATTTGTATTGAACCGTTTCGGTACGGGGGGGTTCGGAACAGAGGTGCACCGAACGAGTTTCCACGCGGACATATTAAGTAGCGCACTGCACGTTGTGTAAACAAGGCACAACACACGGCAGTGTTTCCCATAAACTGCCAAGATACCTGTGGCAGTGGGGGCGTGGCTATGGGCGTGGTCACCATGACATCATCGAGTAATTTGTATAATTTACTACAATGATTTGATTTTCTCTAAAAAGGCTCAAAAAATGTATACTTACTAATTAATAATAACAGTTTTGTTTTAAACGTCCATCCACCCATTTTACAATATAATTACAACACTTTATGCACATATTTATATACAGATTTGAACAATAAGTTATTCACTGAAATATATGTATTAATTGTGGTTCTTACAAAAAATATATCTTATAAAATATAAAAGCTAAAATGTCTCAAAGCTCTGCCCCTTTAATTAGTGCATACTAAATAATTTAACTTTAGCCTACTACTACAACCATATTATTTACCAGCAACATAAAGTGAAACAGAGGCAGAGGTGTCCTGCCACAGTCAGTAACAAATAAACAGAAAACAGTAGTGGTGGTAGATAGACACAGAGCTTCATCAAACATCTGATCCACTGAACAAAGAGCTCCAAAAATCTTGAACTTTAGACTGCCATCAGTTTTACTCCCTACACTTACCATGTGTTTCCTACTGCCTGCAGACTTTGCACCCTTTGTTATATACACATGTTGTGTTTCTAATATAAATACATTTAATAAAGTCAAATACAAATAAGGCAACAAGAGAAGTATCCTACACTTCTCTTTTGTAAAGTAAACCCGAACAGCCGATATGGGCATCTACATCAACTATATGATTTGCCTGAGAAGCTTGAGAGGACAAAACAAAACAAAAACATTTTTTTTTTTTTTTAATTTTAAATTTTAAATTTTTTTTTAATTTGTGGCGGACGTAATTCTTTCGTGGCGGGCCGCCACAAATAAATAAATGTGTGGGAAACCCTGTACGGCATGCTAGCAACGACCGGGCTACTACAACATGCAAAAAGCCAGAGCTGGAAGACCCCCCCTGCCTCGTTAAGATCTCCCGTTTGGGAACATTCCGGCTTCGCGGTGCGATACAACAATGGATAACATCGCTTCAACAACACAGCTCCCACCGCATTCAAGCAGCCTCTCCTCGGAGAGTCAGGCAGGGCTAAAGCAATAAGAAATGTTTTTATAACAGCAGATTTAAGACCATATTGCATTAAAAACTAGATTTTGACCCACTTCTATGGTGGAAGAACAATGAGCCCATATATCCTCTTACTGCCAAGTTAGCCAGGCACTACCTCGCCATACCTACTACCTCCGTGCCCAGCGAAAGGGTATTTTCCACAGCTGGAGACATTTTAACTGCAAGCCGGTCTGCTCTTTCTGCAGACAATGTGGATAACCTGAATTTTTCTGGCAAAAAAACATTGCAACACATGCCAATACGGCCGGGTTAACTTATAAAGTGCAATTTTAAATTTCCCGCTAAACTTCCGGTTGAAAACTCTTTTGGATGATGACGTATGCGCGTGACGTAGCCAGTAGAACAGAGGTATGGCTCCCCCATTGAGGCCAATACAAAATAGCTCTGTTTTCATCTCATTATTCCACAGTATTCTGGACATCTGTGTTGGTGAATCTGTTGCAATTTGTTCATTGCATTATGGAGAAAGAAGCTGAGCAAGCAAAGAAGAAAGTTGTCGGTGCGAAGCGGAGTACTTTGCGAGGGAAGTCAGCAACACAACACAGCCGGTGTTTCATTGTTTACATTCCCGAAAGATGCAGTCAAGATCGAAGAACTCGGACAACAGAGACTCTTCCCAGGAGGACTTTGACTTCGATACACAGACGCCTGTAGAGAACTGGGACAACACAGACTCTTACCAGGATTACTTTGATTTGGATACACAGACGCAGAAGCGGTACCGTGAGTATGCAGCTGCGCTTCCAAACATTTGATCGCTTGCCCGTACGTGCGTGTCACGTACGTAACTTTGGTTAAATATATAAGCTTTATGAACCTTGGGTTAGGTGAACGGTCCTTTGGGCTGAGTGATTGTGTGTGTTGTGCAGGTGTTTGAATTGTATTGGCGGGTTATATGGACGGGAGCTAGGAGCTAGCATAACAAACACCTAGGTGTTTTTATGCCGGATTAATTTGTGGCATATTAAATATAAGCCTGGTTGTGTTGTGGCTAATAGAGTATATATATGTCTTGTGTTTGTTTACTGTTGTAGTCATTCCCAGTTGAATATCAGGTCCCACCCGCCTCTCACAGCATCTTCCCTATCTGAATAGCTTCAACTCCCCACTAGTCCTTCACTTGCACTTTCCTCATCCACAAATCTTTCATCCTCGCTCAAATTAATGGGGAAATCGTCGCTTTCTCGGTCCGAATCGCTCTCACTTCTGGCCGCCATGACTGTAAACAACAGGGAACTTTGCGGAAATGTTCAACTGACTACGTCACGCTACTTCCCGTAGGGGAAAGGCTTTTTTTTTGTCAGATACCAAAAGTTGCGATCTTTATCGGCGTTGTTCTCTACTAAATCCTTTCAGCAAAAATATGGCAATATCGCGAAATGATCAAGTATGACACATAGAATAGATGTGCTATCCCCGTTTTAAAAAAAAAAAAAATCATTTCAGTAGGCCTTTAATCTGAGCAACAACTTGAAGCAGTTTAATGTTGCACTTTAGATGTGGAAATGTTGCACTTTATATGTAGAAAGGTTTTGTTAAGAAACCAATTCTGAGCCTCATCTTATTTAGTTTTTATTTTATGTATGTCGCATTAACCCTGGCAATGGACCCTGTGTGTATATGTATGTTATTGTTATGCTTAGCAGTCATGACTGCCTGCTGTTGCACCGATCAGCCTAGTGGTGACTCACATCCATCACACACACAGCTATTTTAAAGCAATGTTAAAAGGATAAAGCCATTGTTTACAAATTTGGTAAATAAAATAAGCAGAAAATGTATATTTTATTGTTTTCTTACTGTACCGAAAATGAACCGATCCGTGACCTCTAAACCGAGGTACGTACCGAACCGAAATTTTTGTGTACCGTTACACCCTTAATTACTACTTATGGGTAATAGATTACTTTCACAAGTGTACTCTTACATTCAAATCTGAACATTTGCATTACTTGTGTACACTGCACAGCAAATCTGATTGTTTTGCCCTCAATTGACACAGATCGGGTTTTGTTTTGCATTTGGGCCACATTAGGCTTGAAATCTCATCTTTTCAAATGTGACTTCAGTCTAAACACAACGTGACCCGTATGTGACTTTTACATTCAGCTTCGGGCGAGCTGAATGTAAAATGTAAGTGTGCACGGGGAAATACGCGGCCTGCCAGCGGAAGTGGATATTTCATCACTACGTCCGGTTTCTGTGAGCAAAGTCTATTTTATTGTCTCGTCAATAGTGTGTAAATAATAAACAATATGTAATTTATGGATATATATTTTGATTCTGAAGAAATAGCGATTGTTAAAGGACCGGAATTGACGCTGTGGTTTATTTGCTTATATGCTCCATACATTGTGTGAGTTGTTTACGTAAGGGAGTTGAAAAATAAAGCTAACGCAGATCCAAACTGATGTCCGTGTCTACTCTACTTATCGGACATAAAAATATTAGAACCATTCGAAAATATTACACACACACAAAACAAAACAAAAATTATAACAAATATATATATATATATATATATATATATATATATATATATATATATATATATATATATATATATATATATATATATATATATATATATATATGACAGGATTCCGTAAATTAACAAGGAAGTCACTACTATTACTACTACAAAATAAAACGAGTCGCCACACCTTAAAAATTTGCTTTTTTTTTTTTTTTTACAATCAAATAAATTACTTTTATTTATAAAACTAATTTATACATATACATACATACATACATACATACATACATACATACATACATACATACATACATATATATATATATATATATATATATATATATATATATAGTACTTTATTGATTCCTTCAGGAGAGTTCCCTTAGGAAAAAATAAAATAAAAAATAAATATATATATATATATATATATATATATATATATATATATATATATATATATATATATATATATATATATATATATATATATATATATATATATATGACAGGATTCCGTAAATTAACAAGGAAGTCACTACTATTACTACTACAAAATAAAACGAGTCGCCACACCTTAAAAATTAGCTTTTTTTTTTTTTTTTACAATCAAATAAATTACTTTTATTTATAAAACTAATTTATACATATACATACATACATACATACATACATACATACATACATACATACATACATACATACATACATACATACATACATATATATATATATATATATATATATATAGTACTTTATTGATTCCTTCAGGAGAGTTCCCTTAGGAAAAAATAAATTAAAAAAAAAATATATATATATATATATATATATATATATATATATATATATATATATATATATATATATATATATATATATATATATATATATATATATATATATATATATATATATATATACATACATATATATATATATATATATAGTACTTTGATTCCTTCAAGAGAGTTCCCTCAGGAAAAAATATATATGTATATATATATAATTAATATATATAATTTGTGTATATATATATATATATATAATTAATATATATAATTTGTGTATATATATATATAATGAATATATATAATTTGTGTGTGTGTATATATATATATATAATGAATATATATAATTTGTGTGTGTATATATATATATATATATATATATATATATATATATATATATATATATATATATATATATATATATATATATATATATATATATATATATATTATAATAATAATATAACTAATTATATTAATAATAAAACTAATTTATTTCAATGTAAAAAAACTCACTCATTTTTAAGGTTTGGCGACTTATTTTATTTTGTAGTAGCAATAGTAGCGACTTCCCTGTTCATTTACGGAATCCTGTCATTTTTCTTTTATTTTCACTTTATCGAACTGCGCACGTAAGGAACGTTGGAGCCTTGTTGGGGCCGGCGTGCATTTATATTGCAGTCTGATAAAGATCACATTTTACTTGCAGTGTAAACAGTCTGATGGAAAAAAATCTGATTTGTGCCACTTTGGCCTGCAGTCATCGTTACTTCACTAGTTACTTTGCAAAAATACGTGACTGACATTGCAGTTGACTATGTTTTCCCCCTATTACCTAGCTTGGCTTTCTTAGCTCTGTATGTGTGATTAATAAAGTTAGGTCAAAAAATAAGCTCAGTTTCTTCCTACTCTTTTTTGTTTGACATGAGAAAGTGAAAATATGTTGTATGTTGTGACTGTGTTCATGTTCCAAACATACTAATTACATTACCATAAAACAAAGGAAGAAGAAAACATTAGGTATCCACCCCATTTTTTCCAAGGACTATAAATAGTATCAATTGTCTATAAAATTGTTATACGTACGCCTCTGCATAACATTGTATCTTTATTAACATCATCAATCTTTATTGCAGACCTTAAGATCCATTTAAACATATAAAAACAGAATATAATACATTAAAAACAAAAAAAAACAATAAAACATACATTAAAAACAAAACAATAAAACATAAAAATAATAAAAACATATAACATTGAATAAAAACAAAAAAATAAGAATAGATTAACTTGCAACAAAAAATAACTACATTTTTCTTTAGTTCGTAACAGAAAATCTTTAAAGTGCATCAATTTGCCTGAAAAATGAATACAATTAAATCCTAATTAAACTTTTTTAAGCCAAAATAAAGTCAGAATAATGGCTACATTAGGCACGTTTTGTCGGGCACTGTTTTTCGGGGTCTCGGCATCGCACCACTGTTTGAAAAGGACTGTCTAGTCTTTAAAAAAATTATATTTATCATGAAGAAATAATACATAGAATGAATACACATTTTGAACATATACTATGTCTTTTTTAGAGTTTGAAACAAAAACATAATACAGCCCTGTTATGAAAAATGTCAACTGTAAAGAATGCTGGCTTGCATGAGGATATATTCAATATGTTTATTTATATAGTAACTATTGTTCATAATAAATATAGCCCTGTTATGAAAGACACATGTCTACTGTAAAGGATATCAGGAGGATATAATACATGTATTTTTTTATTGATACAATAAATATTTTCATAATAAATATAGTCTTGTTATGAAAGAAACATGTCTACTGGCTATCAGCAGGATATAATACTTTATCATTATTCAATAAATATTTTCATAACAAAAACAGCCCTGTTATAAAAGGACATGTCTACTGTAAAGGACACTGACTCTCAGGAGGATAGGATTTTTTTCTTCTCCCATTTATACCATAAATCCATCCATCCATTTTCTACCGCTTGTCCCTTTTGGGGTGGCGGGGGGTGCTGGAGCCTATCTCAGCTGCATTCGGGCAGAAGTATTTTCTTAATATAGCCAGGTTATTAAAGAAACATGTCTACTGCAAAGGATACTGGCTATCATGAGGATATAATAAATATATTTGTATTTTATTATACAATAAATATTTTCATAATAAATATAGTCCTGTTATAATAGACATTTCTACTGTAAAGGACACCGATTCTCAGGAGGATATATATATATATATATATATATATATATATATATATATATATAATATATATATATATATATTATTGTATTTGTTCATAATAAATAATCTTTCTAATAGTACTGTTACTTAATAATTCTGCCCATTTAACAAAACAGAACAAAAAAATCTAATTTCATCCCAAATGTCATTTTTATTCCATGTTAATTTTTCACACAGGTGCTTTCTTACATTTAAACCCGCACTTTACAAATGTGATTTATATGACTTGTTTTAGTTGGTTATGGGGCTCTCAAAGCAGCATTTTTTGTCAATAAATCATCAAATTTGTCAAATAAAAAATCATAAAAATATATAATGAAATGTAAAATGTCAATATATGCACGCATATATTTAATACTAATATTTAGGTTGAGTATCATATTAGTTAGGATCAAACGCCAATGCAAAGCAGCATTTTTGTCAATAAATTATCAAATTTGTAAAAATAAAAAATAATAAAAATATATAATGAAATGTAAAATGTCAATATATGCATGTATATATTTAATACTAATATTTAGGCTGAGTATAATACTAGTTAGGATCAAACTCCAATGCAAAGCAGCATTTTTTGTCAATAAATCATCAAATTTGTCAAATAAAAAATCATAAAAATATATTATGACATGTAAAATGTCAATATATGCATGTATATATTTAATACTAATATTTAGGTTGAGTATCATATTAGTTAGGATCAAACTCCAATGCAAAGCAGCATTTTTGTCAATAAATCATCAAATTTGTCAAATAAAAAAATCATAAAAAAACATATAATAACATGTAAAATGTCAATATATGCATGTATATATTTAATACTAATATTTAGGTTGAGTATAATACTAGTTAGGATCAAACTCCAATGCAAAGCAGCATTTTTTTGTCAATAAATCATCAAATTTGCCAAATAAAAAATCATAAAAATATATAATGACAAGTAAAATGTCAATTATATGCATGTATATATTTAATACTAATATTTAGGCTGAGTATAATACTAGTTAGGATCAAACTCCAATGCAAAGCAGCATTTTTTGTCAATAAATCATCAAATTTGTCAAATAAAAAATCATAAAAATATATTATGACATGTAAAATGTCAATATATGCATGTATATATTTAATACTAATATTTAGGTTGAGTATCATATTAGTTAGGATCAAACTCCAATGCAAAGCAGCATTTTTGTCAATAAATCATCAAATTTGTCAAATAAAAAAATCATAAAAAAATATATAATGACAAGTAAAATGTCAATATATGCATGTATATATTTAATACTAATATTTAGGCTGAGTATAATACTAGTTAGGATCAAACTCCAATGCAAAGCAGCATTTTTTGTCAATAAATCATCACATTTGCCAAATAAAAAATCATAAAAATATATAATGACATGTAAAATGTCAATATATGCATGCATATATTTAATACTAATATTTAGGTTGCGTATAATACTAGTTAGGATCAAACTCCAATGCAATTTAGCATTTTTTGTCAATAAATCATCAAATTTGTAAAAATAAAAAATCATACAAATATATAATGACATGTAAAATGTCAATATATGCATGTATGTATTTAATGCTAATATTTAGGTTGAGTATCATATTGGTTAGGATCAAACTCCAATGCAAAGCAGCATTTTTTGTCAATAAATCATCAAATTTGTCAAATAAAAAATCATAAAAATATTTAATGACATGTAAAATGTCAATATATGCATGTATATATTTAATACTAATATTTAGGTTGAGTATAATACTAGTTAGGCTCAAACGCCAATGCAAAGCAGCATTTTTTGTCAATAAATCAAATTTGTCAAATAAAAAATTATAAAAATATATAATGACATGTAAAATGTCAATATATGCATGCATATATTTAATACTAATATTTAGGTTGCGTATAATACTAGTTAGGATCAAACTCCAATGCAATTCAGCATTTTTTTGTCAATAAATCATCAAATTTGTAAAAATAAAAAATAATAAAAGTATATAACAAAATGTAAAATGTCAATATATGCATGTATATATTTAATACTAATATTTAGGTTGAGTATAATACTAGTTAGGCTCAAACTCCAATGCAAAGCAGCATTTTTTGTCAATAAATCATCACATTTGTCAAATAAAAAATCATAAAAATATATAATGACATGTAAAATGTCAATATATGCATGTATATATTTAATACTAATATTTAGGTTGAGTATAATACTAGTTAGGATCAAACTCAAATGCAAAGCAGCATTTTTTTGTCAATAAATCATCAAATTTGTCAAATAAAAAATCATAAAAATATATAATGACATGTAAAATGTCAATATATGCATGTATATATTTAATACTAATATATAAGTTGAGTATCATATTAGTTAGGATCAAACTCCAATGCAAAGCAGCATTTTTGTCAATAAATCATCAAATTTGTCAAATAAAAAAATCATAAAAAAATATATAATGACATGTAAAATGTCAATATATGCATGTATATATTTAATACTAATATTTAGGTTGAGTATAATACTAGTTAGGATCAAACTCCAATGCAAAGCAGCATTTTTTTGTCAATAAATCATCAAATTTGTCAAATAAAAAATCATAAACATATATAATGACATGTAAAATGTCAATATATGCATGTATATATTTAATTCCAATATTTAGGTTGAGTATCATATTAGTTAGGATCAAACGCCAATGCAAAGCAGCATTTTTGTCAATAAGTCATCAAATTTGTCAAATAAAAAAATCATAAAAATATATAATGACATGTAAAATGTCAATATATGCATGTATATATTTAATACTAATATTTAGGTTGAGTATAATACTAGTTAGGCTCAAACGCCAATGGAAAGCAGCATTTTTTGTCAATAAATCATCAAATTTGTCAAATAAAAAATTATAAAAATATATAATGACATGTAAAATGTCAATATATGCATGCATATATTTAATACTAATATTTAGGTTGCGTATAATACTAGTTAGGATCAAACGCCAATGCAAAGCAGCATTTTTTGTCAATAAATCATCAAATTTGTCAAATAAAAAAAAAACTAAAAATATATAATGACATGTAAAATGTCAATATATGCATGCATATATTTAATACTAATATTTAGGTTGAGTATCATATTAGTTAGGATCAAACTCCAATGCAAAGCAGCATTTTTGTCAATAAATCATCAAATTTGTCAAATAAAAAAATCATAAAAAAATATATAATGACAAGTAAAATGTCAATATATGCATGTATATATTTAATACTAATATTTAGGTTGAGTATAATACTAGTTAGGCTCAAACGCCAATGCAAAGCAGCATTTTTTGTCAATAAATCATCAAATTTGTCAAATAAAAAATTATAAAAATATATAATGACATGTAAAATGTCAATATATGCATGCATATATTTAATACTAATATTTAGGTTGCGTATAATACTAGTTAGGATCAAACTCCAATGCAATTTAGCATTTTTTGTCAAAAAATCATCAAATTTGTAAAAATAAAAAATAATAAAAGTATACAACACGGGTTGGAGTTGGGGGTTAAGTCACCAAAATGATTCCCGGGCGCGGCGCCGCTGCTGCCCACTGCTCCCCAAGGGGATGGGTCAAATGCAGAGGACACATTTCAGTACATCTAGTGTGTGTGACAATCATTGGTATCTTTAATCTTTAACAAAATGTAAAATGTCAATATATGCATGTATATATTTAATACTAATATTTAGGTTGAGTATCATACTAGTTAGGCTCCAACTTCAATGCAAAGCAGCATTTTTTGTCAATAAATCATCACATTTGTCAAATAAAAAATCATAAAAATATATAATGACATGTAAAATGTCAATATATGCATGCATATATTTAATACTAATATTTATGTTGAGTATCATATTAGTTAGGATCAAACTCCAATTGAATAGTCCCCACAGTGATTGATGACGTCAGACCAGAAAGCTGACCAAAGTGGACTTACCTTGAGTTTGTGTACTTTGGCTGCGACCGGGTTCCCCTTGTCCGTGGCCTCCGACCACACTTGGCTGTCGTGGCTGTTGTACCTGAGCTGCCAGGTGTCCGTGGACAGGCACTGCCTCTTGAAGTCCTCGAAGGCAGCCTCGTCAGGTAAGATGCTGGAGAAGGACATGGCGTCAATCCTCCCCGAGAGACAAAAAAACACTTCTTCGTGGGTGTTGTGTGCTCAGGTGCGGGGCCGGGTGAGACTAGAAGCCGCAGGACGTTGTGGCGCTGATTTAAGCCGGAGTGATCGCCCCAATCAAGTCGAGCAGCATTTTTGCCGAATTCCTGAGCCATTTTTTCTGCTCACCTGCGTGTGACGTCACGGTACTTCGGGAAGTTAGGTGCAGCTACGGGATAGGGGAGGGGACAAAATACTACATGTCGTCCAAAGGAGGGATGGGGATTTATAGCTCTTTGAGGAGCCGTTCTTTTTAAAGAACTGTTCAAAAACCTGGCTCGTTATTATAATTAGTATATTTCTTAAATTTTGTATTAAGGAAACAATCACTAGTATCAGTTGTACCACGGATTTTTTTGTTTTGTTTCTAAAAGCAATGCCTCTTTATTTGTAGGGAATTTTGCGACATTTAAGTTCAACAGACTAGTTTGTTTTTTTAAGTAAATGATAAAAATAAAATGATAACTATAGTAATATTGTAAATACGTTTTTTTAAAACCTTGCGCTTAACCATAACTAACTAACTAAAACAACAGAATCCTCCCTCAATGCACTCACAAAACACTTCCTCATTCTCAACCAATCACCTTTAAGGTGCGGTACATTCGTCAAAATGTGAACTCTGGACATCCATAATAACAAACACCACATTACAATACATTCACAAATAATAAATACAATTCAGAGCATATTTTCAAATTTATTGCAGCAATAAAACACCATCTATAAAGAAAAACATTCATTATTGAAAAAACGACATACGGATTGTTAAATTTCCGGGGATTTTAAACGCTCCTCCCAAATCGTGACAGTGATTGGTGCATAATAAGGAAGTGCAGTGTTGTTTTGTTTTTTATTTGTATAAACCTTCATTTATAAATGTCAACATTTACAAACAGTTGAAAATAATAATCAAAGTAAGTACAAAAAAAGGGCAAAAATCAGTTATACCAGGGATTGTAAATATGTTTGCTTTCGTTGACGTCACGATACTGCCGGAAGTTAGTTGCAGCTACGGCATAGGGAAGGGGACAAAATACATGCGGTCTAAAGGAGAGATGGGGATTTATAGCTCTTTGAAGAGCCGTTCTTTTTAAAGAACTGTTCAAAAACTAGGCTCGTTATTATAATTTGTATATTTATAGTAAACAATTACTAGTGTTGCTTCTAAACAGGGCTTTTTTTTTTTTTTAATAACTTCGTTGACGTCATGATACTTCCGGAAGTTAGATGAAGCTACGGGATGGGGGAGGGGACAAAACTGTAAATGTAGTCCAAATTAGGGATTTTATAGCTCTTTGAGGAGCCGTTCTTTCCAAAGAACTGTTCAAAAACCTGGCTCGTTATTATAATTATTTATATTTTTTTTTTACCAAAGGAAACAATCACTAGTATCAGTTATACTAGGGCTTCTAAACAGTTTTGCCTTCGTTGACGTCACGATACTTCCGGAAGTTAGGTGCAGCTACGGGATGGGAGAAGGGACAAAATTAAATGTAGTCCAAATTAGGGATTTT